>NW_007378864.1:6434-8817 GCF_000475195.1 Diaphorina citri | reverse complement strand
GTCTGCGGGATTCGAAGCTTCCCACATCAAAATGGATTCTTCACAGAGCGGACCTAAAATGAGCAGAAATAGTCCTCCACTTTTCTCTCTTCTGAGAGTTAAGGTGTGCGATGTCCATACTACCTCGACAACATAGTTTCTCCTTGTTGATCGACTACGTTTAGACACGCCTCAAAAGAGGTAGATTATGTGGTGACATTAGAACATACTACCTCGACAACATAGTTTCTCCTTGTTGATCGACTACGTTTAGACACGCCTCAAAAGAGGTAGATTATGTGGTGACATTAGATTAATCTATCTACTCTTACTTCTTCCCTTTCTATACACCACCTCCTCCCTTTATGGACCTATCTCTTTCTCTTATTTTCTTCCTCGCTCGAAAGAAAGAGATTTCTGGACTTCGGGTTAAAGGGACTTTTCAGGCCTCTACTGAAAATCTAAACAGGTTTTATTCTATCTTCTCTCTCTCTCCCCGAATCTGTTGCTTCAATAGTTTTCTATTTTCTTACTTCTAGTTGATATTCCCTTCCCCCTCCTATCCTCTCTCTTCCTCCCCCTCTCTTCCTCCTTGCTCTCCTTCTCTCCCTCCCTCTCTTCTTGGGTTCTCAGCATTTTTCCACACACATAAATTAAAAAAAAAAACATCGAGGGATATAAATACTGTGATACCCACACAAAGGTGCATAATGTCATGTCTCTCTCATAACCTCATAAGTTCATACAAGCATTACAAGCTCATAACAGTCATAGCACACATCAATAGGTACATCTACATTAAAATACATTTACCTACAACACAATTTCCACCGTTCAAAAGACGATTGTACCTACAACAAACAATAGCTCGAACACCCTTGGCGAACAAAAAGAGGTTCTAATTGATACATAGGATTAATAATGTGGTTACCTACTTCAAATACTGTGATACCCACACAAAGGTGCATAATGCCATGTCTCTCTCATAACCTCATAAGTTCATACAAGCATTACAAGCTCATAACAGTCATAACACACATCAATAGGTAGATTCGTAGAAGCTCAACCCGTCCTTTGGGGCTGACCAGCCCCTACACCTAAGCCTCAATTTGGGCTTTTTGTGTGTGGGATAGGATTAATAATGTGGTTACCTACTTCAAATACTGTGATACCCACACAAAGGTGCATAATGTCATGTCTCTCTCATAACCTCATAAGTTCATACAAGCATTACAAGCTCATAACACACATCAATAGGTACATCTACATTAAAATACATTTACCTACAACACAATTTCCACCGTTCAAAAGACGATTGTACCTACAACAAACAATAGCTTGAACACCCTTGGCGGGATGGCCAATAGGTACATCTACATTAAATTACATTTACCTACAACACAATTTCCACCGTTCAAAAGACGATTGTACCTACAACAAACAATAGCTCGAACACCCTTGGTGGGAATAGAAGAAAAAGAAAAATTCTGTTGGTCCTCATTTTTCCTGCTCTATGACTTTGAAACATCACACAAGTAAGCGCAACTGATCTATTGTGTCACAGTGTGATAATGGACCGTATAGCAACAATCAAAACATTGCAACATAAAAGCCGACTGCATCCTGCAGATTACAGTCCCATTGCGAGGCTGCATTTCACACAGTATAGCAACAATCAAAACATTGCAACATAAAAGCCGACTGCATCCTGCAGATTACAGTCCCATTGCGAGGATGCATTTCACACATAGTGTACACCAGGGGTTCTCAACCTTTTAGTAAACACGTACCATTTGAAATTTTCAGAGATTTTGACGTACCACCTTATATTTATATATGGCTAGCAAGGTGGAGGTTGCAAGATCGAGAGTATCGAGACCCACTTATGACATTTTTTTAATGATGTTTCTTGAATTGTTCAATAATAAAATCACGATTTTTTTAGTTTCTTATCAATTATTTTGATTAATTATAGTCTTAAAACCCCACCATTCAACATTTTTTATTGTTATTATTAATACGAGTATATGACTGCGTAGTGCGTACCACCTAAAATGTATCCGCGTACCACCAGTGGTACGCGTACCACCGGTTGAGAACCTCTGGTGTACACAATAGAGACAACGTTCACTAAACGATCAAAAAACGGGATAGGGTATCCTGTGTGCAAACAAAAACATTCTCTTTTGTTTCCGATTCGAGCTTGCAGTTTTTCATCGACTCTTTGTGCAGCGGGAAAGAGGTTTGTTGGAGACTGCGGGTGTTGAAAGGGGTTATTGGTTAGATTTATATTAGAAATCCCCTATGTATGTGTATTTCCAAGAGCGACCGCAATGAAGGCAAAGTGTGAAGCAGGCATATGGTCGACAAGGCCACGGATAAGTAAAATAAGTAAGTACATGTT
>NW_007378864.1:2501-6387 GCF_000475195.1 Diaphorina citri | reverse complement strand
CTCTCTCTCTTTCGTTTCTTATCTTGATATCTCGCTCTTACACAAAGCAAGTTTGACACAAAAGATGATAAAAGCTCAGGGCAAAAACATTACTATCTCTTTCTCTCTCTCTCCCTCCCCCCCCCGCCCCAATCCTCTTCATAGTGTTCTCTCTCTTCCTCGATCTTCTCTTTGAAATCGCTCTTTACTGTTTTCCTTATTTGCTCTCTTTCGCCTTTCTCGATCTTCTCTTTGAAATCGCTCTTTACTGTTTTCCTTATTTGCTCTCTTTCGCCTTTTCACGATTCCTTTAACCTCCTTCCGCAACGAATAGGGAACGAGAGAAGTAGAGAAATCGAAAGAGATTAAAAGGAAATCCTCTGATTCACTAACCTAATAAGAGAAACACGATTCCTTTAACCTCCTTCCGCAACGAATAGGGAACGAGAGAAGTAGAGAAATCGAAAGAGATCAAAAGGAAATCCTCTGATTCACTAACCTAATAAGAGAAATGAAGACAAGATACGAGTACATAAAGCACAGGGAACTACTTAAAGCTAGAATTAAGGCGCCATCACAAACATAAAAATAGCCAACGGGGATAGTCCGTTGAATGTACCAGTTACCAGTTCCCAATGGTTCACGGGAATTAAGCAACGTTAGGTGGATTTCACATCTAGACTGCAACTTGTAGTATACGGCAGTTTTCATGTTGATGCCTTCATAGTCTTATGGGCCTGTTCACCTTGAACACTGCCAGAGAAAACTGGAGCTAGCAGCTCTTAATGTGAAATCCTCCAGACAGGCTCGTAGTGTGTAGACTTGTAGAGGTTTTGATAAGTCAGGAATACAGGGATATGGTAAATTCGAAAAAGAAATTAACCTTAAACAGAGGTTTTGATTAACAATCAAGGATAAAGCGATATTTGAGGACTGTGAACATGAAAGGATGAGGTAACCAGGTAAAAGGTAAAAGACAGGCATGCTTGCAGGTCAACTGTAGAGGCCAAAGCTTACAATAGACTGTAACTTCAGATGGGAAGGCAAAGTGACATATGTAAAACAGCAGATTTCCTGAGAAAGCTAAATAATCTAAATATAACTAGGTACTCATAGAGTAGAAAATAACCCACTTCTTATTTTGATCATGCACAATATCAGTGTGTGTAGGCTTCATTATTGTCGGGTGTTCTTGGTATTCTGCCCTAATTTTATCCATCTCAAATTACCCTTTTCTTAATTTTTTCAACATACTATTTATTTTGTAGGTGGTTAATAGATGGGTACTATTTTTACCTCCAATGAAAGCAATTATATCAAACTACTTTCATGACTGCTTTAGTTGTACGGATGATAGTAAAGTAGATTGCTCAATGAGGTCAAATTCAATAAGAAAAAAGTAAAAATGTTTTCATAAAAATGTGTAGCGAAAAAAGACAAGAGAGGAAAAAAAAGAAAGCGTATTTTTTAATTAAATTATTATTAAAATAATATTCCATGAAAATCATTTTGAACTCTATTTTAAAAAGAGAGAGAGAGAAGGGGAAAAAATCACTCCTCTCCGCATTTCTTCTACTTCTTCCATTATTATTATTTTATATTATTTTTTGTTCCCAATGATTTTATTTAATAACTGAGTTCCCTTCTTGAATTTTAAATATTTGGAAAGGTTACTTTTCCTACATTTTGATAGATAAGTTGATCATTTTTTTTGTAAATTTGGGGTTTTTTTTTTTTTTTTTTTTTTTTTTTTTTTTTTTTTTCACATTTTCTCACACAAAATAATGAGCTCTGATCTTGAAATTTGTCGCGACGACCTATGAACTCAAAGCGAGAAAGTTTTAGATAACACTTCAGTCGATCATTTAAGACCGGTTTTAGCGTCACCTATGTTAAGCTACGCCGAGCAAGGCCAATAAATGGATGGGTGACTTAAACATTATATTGGAAATAAAGGGAGAACGGGCTCTAGTCTTGATTTTAAATCATTGCATAATAGTAAAATCAAAAAATCAAATCAAGAAAATAAACTGAATATTAAACAAATTAGGTAGGTACATAGGTACTGATTTTCTCTAATCACTACGGGCTAAAAAATTCCCGGAGGGACGGACCCTGCTTGTTCTACCTCTTCCCCTACTCCCCTTAACTTTCCCCTTAAGAATACGAAGTATACCATATTTATCTGGGTGTCTCGATAGATGCCCAAGATATTGAAGCTTGTAAACATTGAAGAAAAATAAAAGGTAATAATAATAACCATGATCTAGGTACAACCATAGCATAGCATCGATAGGAAAGTTACTAGAAGAGAACAGAAGAGCGAAACGAAGAAAAGGTAGAAACTTTAAGATAAAAGAGGCAACGAATAAGGTAATAATAATAACCATGATTTAGGTACAACCATAGCATAGCATCGATAGGAAAGTTACTAGAAGAGAACAGAAGAGCGAAACGACATAGCATAGCATCGATAGGACAGTTACTAGAAGAGAACAGAAGAGCAAAACGACATAGCATAGCATCGATAGGAAAGTTACTAGAAGAGAACAGAAGAGCGAAACGAAGAAAAGGTAGAAACTTTAAGATAAAAGAGGCAAGGAACGACGAACCCTTTCCATTTTGTTTCAAGCAACAAGTAGTACAAGGCCTTCGCCGGATCGATAATCATTTCATTGGACGCCGAACGTGATAGCTTCAATCCCCAAAGACCCCGATTATTCCACAGTTCAATTATTTCGGCAAAGGGCTGAAACGGAAAGGGGGCTGAATGAGTCAACGACGAACCCCTTCCATTTTGTTTCAAGCAACAAGTAGTACAAGGCCTTCGCCGGATCGATAATCATTTCATTAGACGCCGAACGTGATAGCTTCAATCCCCAAAGACCCCGATTATTCCACAGTTCAATTATTTCGGCAAAGGGTTGAAACGCAAAGGGGGTTGAATAGAAAGGGCCGAGAAAAAAGGGCTATAAGAAAATCAAATTCTATTCGTTTTACAGCAGACGTGAGACTACTTTCATACTAAGTTGTGTTCGGAGGATGTAGCTATTGATGAAGACGTGCTCTGTATTTGTCTGTATTCGTTATAGATTCCGCACATCACTGTTGACAATAGGGGCAAAAATTGGGAATTCTTCGTTTCTGCCAAATTCCACCAAACCCGTGATCCGTCACAAAAGAAGGCCGCAAAATTTCAATCTCATCAATTCAGCCAACTATGAAAAGGCAAAATATAACAGCTGTTTCCTTCTGAAAAAAACAACACGAATATTGTTGAAAGTAACAGGTGGATTGATTTTAAAATGGTAAACATAAAAGATACAATATTGATCATGGGCGGGGTATTTTGAGGTCCTCCAATGGATTTTTTGGTGTAGATCCTAATGAAGCTCTACACCTACGACTATTAGTTGTGCATATGCGTATGTCTTAATCGGTTATTTAAACATTCACGAAGATAACTCCACAACACTTCCAAAGTAATTTTCAACAGAGGTTGCTGAGGCATTAATCTCTCCAAAGAAGCAGTACTTGACAGGATCGGCGAAGGACAGAAGGAGGTTCATGTTGCCACCTACAAAACGGTTTATAGGATTGATGGCTACTGTAAAATGTATGTGCAAACAAGAACGGACACAATGGAAAAAAAAGTACCAGACTATAACACACTTACAGAAAGTCTAGGGCGTTCTTTACTTTTTTGTTTCCCCCAGCTCGGGGCTTTCTCAGTCTTATTCTGGTACGATGTTTGTACACTTCTGTGGAGATACGCATTTAGTTTTTTTTTTCAACCCATGGTAATAGGTAGATAATAGTTTCTATTTATCTTAACTTCTCATCTTAATTATATATAAGATATGTTTTAATATTGATATATTATAAGGACTTGATATTGACATAGAAA
>NW_007378864.1:0-2486 GCF_000475195.1 Diaphorina citri | reverse complement strand
GCCCCCCCCCCCCCCAAAAGATCGTTTTAAGTGAAATTTCATGCTTTTTATTTATTAAATTTTTATTCCTAATCATACCTACTAATAGATACATACATTTTTTCCCAGAAACATGGTAAAGCACCTTATTTATTATTACTGAAAAAGTACACCCAATTTTGAAGTACTTATATGTACCTACCTACACTGTACAAACAGGGCCATTAATTTATGTGTAAAGAAGTAGTCGGTACGTACACCTATATAGATAAGTAGGTATGTATGAAAGTCGTACCTAGGTTTTTTCCTCCAAAATTTTACAAAAATAACAGGTAGGTACCTAATCCCTTCCGATTATTATAGGCATTCACGTGAAATGTTGCCCAGTTATGTTAGCACACTCCCATAGATACAAAAGAAAAAAAAAATGTTGCTCGGTTTGCAAATCATAGAGCGATTGAAACTTGAATACAAGGGACACCCTCAGCCATGTGTATTTGATTTCTGCATGAACGAGTTCCATCAAATTATTTTATTATAACAATGCAATAATTCGAGAGAGAGAGAGAGAGAGAGAGAGAGAGAGGGAGGGAGAGAGAGTGAGAAAAAGGAGTGAAAAAATGGTACCAAACCTGGACAAACAGTGGCAGATTTTTAACATGATTATGGAGCTCATACTTATTATCATGATCCAGGATTTAAACGGATGTTTGTGGATGGCTGTTTTCTGTTTACATGTCACCATTTGGGGGTAATCGATATTGTTCTATGACTTTAATCGAACAAAAAAAGGTTATTAGAAGTCATTGAAGGTACCCGCAATGAAGGCAAAGTGTGAAGCAGGCATATGGTCGACAAGGCCACGGATAAGTAAAATAAGTAAGTAAATGTTTTCATATTATTAATATAAAATAATGGAAAATAGTGCACTCACTTTCCGATTTGGACTTGGGGTCGCCAGAGCACGGGCGTTCGGAAACAAATGAAAAGGACAAAGGAGAAATGAGAAATCCAAAGATAGATGAGAAATCGAAAAATAGATGAGGCAACGAGAAGATATATATCCGAACTACTCATCTAGAACTTGGTTTGATGCAGTTTTCAATTTATTTCTTGAGTTTTTGGATTTGAAGAATACGAATCCATTTACGTTCAGACAGATCTGAGGGCATGACAGTGCACCAGGCCAAGTTCCAGTAAGCATCCTTTTTTTCCTCGACCCTTGAGTTGGCAGCTTGCAAATATCATTTGGCTCTTCGATCACTTTTTCAATAGAACGGCAATTAAAAATTGAATTTTCGACCTTTTAAAATTACTTTCTCGGAGTTTTGACCTCAGATTTGGATTTTTCACAAACTTTTTACATAGGAATCGACCATTTATTTATAATTTTTACCCATTTGCAACTGCTCCATTGTGGACACATTTTTCATCCTTCGAATTTTCATTGTAATTTTAATATGTCTTTCTGTTTCATTGTAATGTTAATATGTTATACCTACCCATTTTGATCTACAGCACTGACGTTAATAATAAAACATAATATTGTGCATATGCATCTCCTTGTGTATCCCTGCATTGAATAAAAAAATGGGTTTTAATCAGTCTAAAAAACAAATGAAAAAAAGGTTTTATTGTTGTGTGATTCAGGCATAGTGTGGCAAATCATTTTATTTATTTTTTAGCAAATGAGTGAAATCCAATGAAAAATAATAGAAAGTATAAAAAAAAAACAAGTTGTGAAATAAAATATAACTGTCCATATGTTTTTTTATGTATACCTACTTGTTTTTATGTATATTTTATTGGCTGTAGACCACGAGTGCCAATTTGCCCCCCAAAAAGGGACATGAGTTCAAATGTTCAGGGGGGAATGCACCACATCAAAATATAGAAAGAACAAGAAATATAGGTAATACCCACTTCTACTTTTCTAATTGGATATTTTTAAAACAAATACCGAATGGTCACATTATTTCTTTTTGTATACCTACTTGTTTTTATGTATATTTTATTGGCTGTAGACCACGAGTGCCAATTTGCCCCCCAAAAAGGGACATGAGTTCAAATGGTCAGGGGAGAATGCACCACATCAAAATAGAAAGAAAAAGAAATATAGGTAATACCTACCCACTTCTACTTTTCTAATTGGATATTTTTAAAACAAATACCGAATGGTCACATTAATTCTTTCTTTCTTTTTTGCTTTCCTTATCCTATAGGAAGGAAAGTAATGTAATCGGGTCAAATTTTCCATGGTCAGTTTTCAGTGCCAAAACACGTTTTGAGGTCCCTAGAGCCTAGAGCCATTGGTCCGTGTGTCTGTCTGTAAACAAAATATCTTTGTTTACATGTCACCATTTGGGGGTAATCGATATTGTTCTATGACTTTAATCGAACAAAAAAAGGTTATTAGAAGTCATTGAAGTTTTTCATCTAGAACTTGGTTTGATGCAGTTTTCAATTTATTTCTTGAGTTTTTGGATTTGAAGAATACGAATCCATTT
>NW_007378863.1:41558-82127 GCF_000475195.1 Diaphorina citri | reverse complement strand
AGTAGTCTACTGCTGGAGTAAAGGGACTTTTCAGTCCTATGCGAGCAGTATAAATAAGCACTATTATTATTATTATTAATATTAAAAGACCAAAGAAATCTCGTCTCCCAACTTTGTATTTCGATAGATCATTGCGTGTACGCAATTAGGGCTGCCTGGAAGAGACTGAAAAAAATGCCGACCCCATTTGATATAAATAGGAAAAGGCTAGAAAAAGTTGTGTAAGTACGCTTTTGCCCAACTTTCAAGCATAATCGAGTGGAATTTGTGCAAAATATGTCACGTATTCGGTTCGCCTAAGTTCCGTCACCTTACGTCTAACAAAGTCCAGCTTGTTCCATATTACTTGACATTGGATCAAATTCCCGCAAAGTTATACGAAATGGAGACGGACCTTTAAAGTGACTCTGAAGTTAGTTACAAGATTTAACCCAACCAGAATCTCTTAAGTTTCCCAACCTGAGTGGTGTAGTGATTCGAATCGAACCTTAAGACAAACTCTTGACTTACTTTTCCGCCGTTTGCTATCGGGAGCCGCCACTGAGCCGCTGTCTCCCTTTCTCTTCTGGACACCTGATGTACTAGTTGTTTCTAAACCAGATGATGCCTCTGAATTGCCTTGCTGGGTTTGCTGGAATGAAAGGTTGTGTACTGTAATTTTTTGTAACCCAAACCTTTTTATGAGTTTTGATAGGGGGAACTGTAACTGCTAAAGTTTTATCTCCCGAACAAAGGATGTGGGCAACTTATCACAAGACGTAGACAAGCTAAGATATCTGAAATAGAAAATAGGTCATGTTTTTCTTCGCAAATGGTGATATTTTTTCTGTACATGGGACTAAAGAGTATGGCATGCAGTCTTGGGAGAGGGCCTTGGTTTACAATTTATTAGTCTTATTTAACATCTTGTTTTGGATGTTGTTCACATCTTTGAGCTCGGAGAGATGTTGACACCAATGTCAACATTCAATTGTAGGCCAAATCTAACACTCCTGAGAGGGCTAAGGGGAATTAACAAAGAGTAGTAGACTTGGGTATAAGTATAAACTAATGGAAAAATCAAAATCCGCCCCGGGCGGGAATCGAACCCGCGGCCTAGCGCTTACAAGGCAGACGCACTACCAACTAAGCTAACTAGGCTGGCTTTGGTTTTTATCTCTCGTCTTTCCATCTCTCTCCTTTCTTTTCTCTTACTTGTCTTTCTTTGTGTCTCTTACTTTACAACTTCCTTCATCTGTTTCGGTCTGAGCCTTGTCTTTCGTTTCCTCTTTTCCCTTCTCTTCTTTGTTCTCCTTTTTGTCTTCATCCTCATCATCAGATTTGTTAGCAGCGTGTTTCCCCGTGACTACGTTCAGGACTCGTTTGAGTCGTTGTAAGATGGTGCGATGTCGAATAACAGTAAGACGCAACCTGTGAAATGAAATAGACATACAGACAATGGAGGAGTTGCAATTGGGAGAATATTATTAATAAAAGGTCGATTTCTACGTAAAAAGATGTGAAAAATCGAAATCTGAAATCAAAACTCCAAAAAAGTAACTTTAAAAGGTCGAAAATTCAAATTTTAATTGCCGTTCTAATAAAAAAAAAGTTCATTGTGACGTCAGATTTCACGTCAAAATGCGCAAAAACGCTTGCGCACAAACGTGAGCAGTTGCAAATGGGTAAAAATTATAAATAAATGGTCGATTCCTATATAAAAAGTTGAGAAAAATCCAAATCTGAGGTCAATACTCCGAAAAAATAACAAAAATTATAAATAAATGGTCAATTCTTATGTAAAAAGTTGGGAAAAATCCAAATCCGAGGTCAAAACTCCGAAAAAATAACTGTAAAAGGTGGAAAAATTCAATTTTTATTTTCCGTTCTAATGAAAGAGTTCAAATATGTGTGACGTCAGACTTTACGCAGTTGTTTTTTTCGTCCGTTAGGTAGCGCCACCATGCAAGCGCGCTGGCGGAGGAGCAGAAAGAACTGTGCAGAAACGTATGCGCAGTGCGCACAAACACATTAATGCGTTGCCTGCGAGGGAGCTTTGCTCGGGACTCGGGACATTTGATGTGACGTCATCGCCTACCACATGAGAGGTACTAGGTACCTATAGTGGTTCTATGGCCTGACCCCGAAGGCCCGCCATGTCCAAATTCGAATCGGAAAATTGCCTTTCCTATGCCGAATTTTTGGACAGATTTTATGAAGTGGAGCAGTTGCAAATGGGTAAAAATTATTAATAAATGGTCGATTCCTATGTAAAAAGTTGGGAAAAATGCAAATCCGAGGTCAAAACTCCGAATAAATAACTGTAAAAGGTCGAAAATTCAATTTTTATTTTCCGTTCTAATGAAAAAGTTCAAAACTCCGAAAAAATACCTGTAAAAGGTCGAAAATTCAATTTTTATTTTCCGTTCTAATGAAAGAGTTCAAAGATGTGTGACGTCACACTTTACGCAGTTGTTTTTTTCGTCCGTTAGGTAGCGCCACTATGTAAGCGCGCAGGCGGAGGGGCGGAAAGAACTGGTTTTTTTTTTTTTTTTTTTTTTTTTTTTTTGTCTGTTAGGTAGCGGCACTATGCAAGCGCGCTAGCGGAGAAGCAGAAAGAACTGCGCAGAAACGTATGCACACAAACACATTAATGCGTTGCCTGCGAGGGAGCTTTGCGAGGGACATTTGATATGACGTCATCGCCTACGAGAGCGTATGCCGTGACGTCAAAGTTCACGATTTAGCGGTATTTTTTTAATCGATTTATCTCGGGATCTAGAAGTCGTAGAAGAAAAAGAAAAATTCCGTTGGTCCTCATTTTTCCTGCTCTATGACTTTGAAACATCATCCAAGTAAATGCAACTGATCTATTAGGGCTGCCTGGAAGAGACTGAAAAAAATGCCGACCCCATTTGACTAAATAGGAAAAGGCTAGGAAGAAAAAGTTGTGTAAGTACGCTTTTGCCCAACTTTCAAGTAGGTATAATCGAGTGGAATTTGTGCAAAATATGTCACGTATTCGGTTCGCCTAAGTTCCGTCACCTTACGTCTAACAAAGTCCAGCTTGTTCCATATTACTTGACATTGGATCAAATTCCCGCAAAGTTATACGAAATGGAGACGGACCTTTAAAGTGACTCTAAAGTTAGTTACAAGATTTAACCCAACCAGAATCTCTTAAGTTTCCCAACCCGAGTGGTGTAGTGATTCGAATCGAACCTTAGAAATTTCTTGACCCCGCCGGGAATTGAACCCGGGTCTCCCGCGTGCAAGGCGAGCGCAGTGACCACTACGCCATGGGAGCTGACTAATAAGTTTAAATATAGTAATATAACTGAAATATAATCATAATTAGTGTTTGATTATACTATTCGAAGAAGACTAAAGAGTCCCTTCACCTCAGCAGTAAGCTACAAGGTATGACTGTAATTGTGATCGAATTCTCGAACCAAATTCCATTCTTGGACTGGGACTGAACCCACGCCCTCCTGACTACCAGGCGAGCGTCTTGGCCACCAAGATAACTCACCTTTAACGCCACTTTGCATGATGGCCGACTTGCTCAGTTTACTGTTCAACTGTTTCTGCTCTCGCGTAAACACTTGCTTAATCTGCTCTATCAGCTCTCGATGTGGGAACAGCTTAGGTGCAGGAGGGGCTGGTTCCGAAGCCTCACTTGACGGGTTAGGGGCGTTGGAAGCTTGGCCAGAGGGGTTAGGGGCATTGAAAGATTGGCCACCAGGTTGGTTTGCCTCTTGCTGAGATGGGTTGGGTTTGGGAGGCTGCCCAGATAGTTGGTTTGACTCTTGTTGGGAAAGGTCAAGTTTGGAAGGCTGTTGAGCGTCGGGAGCCTGCCCAGGCGTTGACTCTTGTTGGGAAAGGTTGGGTTTAGCCTGCCCAGCAAGTTGCTTTTCTTGCGGATTGGGCATTGGGATGGACGGTAGAGGAGCAGAATTTGACGAAGGCATGTTTAGAAGCTTCAAGGGCTGGGTGTTCTTCGGTGGGGCGTTGGTGGATTGCCTTGCTTCTTGGGAAGATGGGTTGAGAGGCTGCGACGTTGAAACTAGGGGAGTCTGTGATGGTTCGCCAGCAGAGCTCTGAGAAGAACTCCCTCCACTGACCGAATTTAAAGTTGGAGCATTGATTTACCGGTATTTTTTAAATCGATTTATCTCGGTATCTAGAAGTCGTAGAAGAAAAAGAAAAATTCCGTTGGTCCTCATTTTTCTTGCCCTATGACTTTGAAACATCACCCAAGTAAGGGCAACTGATCTATTGTGAGGAAAATGAGCTAGCCTAGTTAGCCTAAAGAGTATCGCGTCTGCCTTGTAAGAGGGGAACGATAAGACCTCCATTGTTACAGTTCTCGCTATCCAACCTCGACATCGTTATTTCCATGGTCTACTGTACATTTTTTATCTCTCATATCAAATTATACATTCTCTTTCATTCAATTTTATCAAATGCGTGTAGTTTTCAATTCACAATACCTCTTTAAAGAAAAATCCAAGGAAAACTGAAAACAGTGATAAATAATTAAAGGTTTACCTCTTGGAAAACAGTAATAAATAATTAAAGGTTTACCTCTTGGAAGCTATGTTATGCAGGGGTCCAAACGCCAGAGCTACTACAGTGCAAGCCAAGCAGATGACATTGTATGGCATGCTGAAGTCAGGAGTAGGTAATGCAACAATCAGCGCTTCCGTTCGTAGCTGAACCAGGTAGCCGTCCCGCGATATGTTGAAACTGAGAAGATAGTGGTAGAAAAGAAACATGAATTAGAAAATTATCTGGAATTGTTTTTACTTTCTATTACTACAGTATAGCGGAGCTATACTAGTAATGAAAGTATTGCAATCGGTCCAAATTTTCAAAATCGGGAAATGGTTGGAAATATCCGTTTTGGGATCCGCTGATGTCAAAAAAGTGATTTTTAGCCCATGGTCTGTACGTATGTGTGTACGTATGTATGTATACGTACGTACGAACGTACGTACGTACGTACGTACGTACTACAGGTTTAAATGGGAAAAAATAGAAAGTTGTGAACAAAATATCTCAAGAACGGTTTGTCGTAAAGCGATGAAATTTGGTATGCTATCCCGGTATGGTCCAAGAACGCGACTGTAACAATTTGGTAAAAATCGGACAGTCACCCATCCAGATATTAACCAAAGTAATTGTTACGTAACCCTCATTTCGTGGAAAATGTTGAAAAGTACTCTTAGTTTTCTCGGCGAACGGTAGTCCCCCTACACGACTCTGAAATTTGTACTCAACGTCCCAAAGAGTGACACCCAGGAATCTACACTCGGTATTTTTGGTCGATTCTTCGCGGCGCGTCTTTCGACCTGTTGAAGTCGCGTTTTCAGCTATATTAAAAACCATACCTCCTGGTTACAACAGCGGGATTTTAGCCAGGTACCTAAGATCTTTTTTTTGATAGGTCCTGGATAGGACCAACCTAAGGGCTTTTACCTGATTAATAAAGCGTTTTCTACAACTTATAAACCCCTGTTTCTCGACCAAAAGTTTATTTTTTTCTCACCAACCACCTTCTTGAAGAAGTCTTTTGAGTTCTGGTGAATCTAATTTCTTTTTTTTTTTTTTTTTTTTTTTTTTTGTTATCTAGTCAACGCGAAAAAATCCCGTGTAAAAAAAGAAAATAATTTTAAAAAATTTTTTTTTTTTTAAAAAAAAAAAAAAAAAAAAAAAAAAACGGACAAACCAAAGTAAAAATTTTAATTTAAAACCCGCACCTCACTTCGCTCACTTACTCACTTACCTATTCTTAATCAAGGATTGTGTCTGTGGTATAGCCGTGTAGTTCCTAGCAGTGGGCAGGAGAGCCGTGATGATGGCAGACCCCAGGTAAAACCCATGGTTGGCATCAGGCGGGTATTCTTGCCACTTGAGGAACATGTAGGTGAAGTCAACGCTGAGTGTGGTGACAGACCGGGCGGGTGCCTCGAATGCCACCTCCAAATAATACGGGCGGACGCGGGCTTTACCCGGAATGTATTTCTTTATCAGCGGAATAATCTCTTTGTTACCTGTATGTGTGGAGATAATGAAATAGAATCGTGGATTATTTCATTAGACTAGACTAGAAGGTTCTGGCTAATGGAGGGTAGCGCGCCTGCCTTGTAAGCGCTAGGTCACGGGTTCGATTCCCGCCGGGCGGACTATAAGGTTCGTTCTCGGTACGAACCTAGCTCGTCCTCTCTTCGCTTTCGGGACAATAAGACCTCGGTAATTACAGTTTTCTCTATCAAACCTCTTTTTTTTCCTTTTCAAAGTAGCCAGTGGCTGAAACACATTGACTGCACCAGTTTCCAATAGAACAGTAAACTTGAGCAACGTTAAGTGACCTTATGGCCAAACATGCTGTTGACTTTTCCCCGAATCCCGGCCCCATTCAGGTTGTGTGAGGTTCATTTGAGTAACTGGTTGAAACCCCAGCGAAATCGCTAGACAAAAAAGTCTGATATGACGTTAGCAGTTAAAAGGGCTCAATCACACAAAAAAAGGAATAATAATAATAATAATAATAAAAATAGATGTTAACACCAAAACTTCACGGTTTACCTGAGGTAATCTTGAGAGTATGATAGTAGAGAGGTGTAAACCAGGGTATGTTTTCCAAGTAGATTATCTTGAGTGGAGTGCGATGCTTGTTGTGGATTTTGGTAACAATGCCACCTAGCGGGAGAAATAAAAACGTTTAAGCTATTAGTTTGACCAAGCTTGCATTCCATAAAAGGGGGGAAAAACTCTGGATTACAGAAGATAGCTATTTCAGAGTGATGAAGGTTGAATTCCTAATGGAAAGACGAGGTAAAAAACCCTCATATGACCTCGGAAGAGCTGCCTCTTCTCGTCTTTTACCTTTTCCCACCCAAGTGGGTTTGGTATTCTTAGTCATCAATTTCCAGTCACCTCAGATCATTCAGATCTTTATCTACACAGTGTTCCAATCTTCTCTTTGGCCTGCATCTTACTCTATATTCCTAACTTCCATTCCAGGGCTACTGATGGCGGAAAAGGGTCTCTCACACGAAAAAAAACTCTTTCCTACCTCTCTCCTGTCCATATCCAGTAATATACCGATGTGCATACAGGGTGGGCTGTATAGATACCGGTGACACCCTGGGTTTCTCATGTATGGTGTACACGTTAAATATCCTCTCCTTAGTTATCTCAATCAGATTGTACATTGCTATGTGATGCTTCTGACCTCCATGCAGCGATGTTAAAACCTGAAGAGAATAGAACAAAATGTTAGAACATGGTCAGAGTAAAATGTTAGAGCATGAATATACGAAGGTAATTATTGATTAAAAAAAAAAAACCCTAACTCTGAGTTTGCATATGTACACTTGTACAGTCGACAGGCATCGATTGATGAGGTGAATCTATGTTGTCGAGGCAATGTATGGTTTCAGTCGACATCGATCGACGGCCATCGACTATGTGTGGGCACAGCTTCAAAGTTGACAGAGGGAACTGTACCAACAAAAGGTCGAAAATTCAATTTTTAATTGCCGTCCTAATGAAAAAGTTCAAAGAGTTGTGACGTCAGATTTCACGTCAAAATGCGCAGATACGCTTGCGCACAAACAAACGTAGCGGAAGTCATAAATTATGGCGTCATCGCCTACGGGAGCGTATGCCGTGACGTCAAATTTCACGATTTACCGGCATTTTTTTAAATCGATTTTTCTCGGTATCTAGAAGTCGTAGAAGAAAAAGAAAAATTCCGTTGGTCCTCATTTTTCCTGCCCTATGACTTTGAAACATCACCCGAGTAAGCGCAACTGATCTATTGTGAGGGAAATGAGCTAGCCTAGTTAGCTTAGGGCTTAGAGAGTATCGCGTCTGCCTTGTAAGAGGGTCGCGGGTCCTATTTCCGCCGAGAACGGTCTTTATTCCTAAACAGAAAAGGTTCGCTATCGGAACGGCTGGTTTTCTCCTATCCTGTCCCCCTTCTTTCTTCGATTTGGAACGATAAGACCTCCGTTGGCCAGCCTAGTTAGCTCAGTTGGTAGTGCGTCTGCCTTGTAAGCCCTAGGCCGCGGGTTCGATTCCCGCCCGGGGCTGATTTTATCCTGATGGGATAATGTTCGTTCTCGGAACGGCTGGCTTTCTCCTATCCTGTCCCCCTTCTTTCTTCGATTTCGGAACGATAAGGCCTCCGTTGTTACAGTTCTCGCTATCCAACCTCGGCCTCGTTATTTCCATGGTCGACTGTACATTTTTTTCCCCTCATATCAAATTATACATTCTCTTTCATTCAATTTTATCAAATGCGTGTAGTTTTCAACCCTGCCTCGGTGGCGATCCTTTATGCCCCTCAGTTTGAGAGCAGTTTTATTATTTTTGATGAAACAGTTTCATTGAATCCTGATTAATGCCTCATGCAGTCAGACATTGCTGGTTAGAAGTGTTGCATTGGGAATTGGAATTTAAGATTCCAGGCACAGGAAAAATACAATGAAGCCTAGAAATTCAGACAGTTAGGTACTTTTGAGGCACAATTCCTTTGACTTTGGTATGCAACTCCAAAGAGTGAGCACCTTAAAGCTAATTCACTCTGGTTAGAAGTTTCCTTACCTACAATAATGAGATCATGTACCAGAGACACTGTCTGTTTGAGTTCCAACCCAACCCGAGTGCACGCCTTGTCCATACAAATGTGTCTGAAGTTGATGCCGAGAGAATGATAGTTTGTGTTGTGGATATTCTTTGAGTTCAACAGAGTGGACAAGCCTCGCGATAATGTTGGGGGGTGATAATTTTAATAAACATAGATCTTACTTCTCTGTCCCATTTTTGAACCACACCCAAAGTTCTGCACCAGGTCCTGCTTCAACAATTGGGTAGCCCCATGACTTGTGTCTCCATACACCTTCCGTCAAACTAATGTGCATCTCTTTGATGCCATAGCTTTTGATGAATTCCTGTCAAAGTCAAATATTGAAAAGGTTATTCCTTTAGGTAAGACCTTTATGCCCCTCCCTTTGAGGTTACCATCCTTTATGCCCCTCCCTTTGAGGTTACCATCCGTTATGCCCCTCAGTTTGAGAGCAGTTTTATTATTTTTGATGAAACAGTTTCATTGAATCCTGATTAATGCCTCATGCAGTCAGGCATTGTAAGACCTTTATGCCCCTCCCTTTGAGGTTACCATCCTTTATGCCCCTCAGTTTGAGAGCAGTTTTATTATTTTTGATGAAACAGTTTAATTGAATCCTGATTAATGCCTCATGCAGTCAGGCATTACTGGTTAGAAGTGTTGCATTGGGAATTGGAATTTAAGATTCCAGGCATAGGAAAAATACAATGAAGCCTAGAAATTCAGGCAGTTAGGTACTTTTGAGGCACAATTCCTCTTGATGAATTCTCCCAATGGTCTTGGAAACAAATGGCTGTTGGTAAAATCTGAAATGTAGGTAAGTAGACAAAGATTAGGATAATATTTAATGGGAATTTTCAACATCTACTTTAAATCTTAATTAGTAAAAGATGTCATGTTCACAAGACCTACTTGTGAGAATGGCCTTTTTATCTACTTAGTTTAGGGGAAATAAATTTTTAGTACGTAGGTAGTCACAATTTTTACTTACATTCATCATTGAAATTTCCATCAATTTCCCATAGAGTTGTGAATTGGAAATACGAGTATATGTGTCCAGATAACAAAGGTTTTATGAATAGTTCCTCATGAAAGCTATCCTTATGTTTGTATCCTGAGGTTCCATGAATATTGATTGAGAGAAGAGCAATGGAAAAGACACAAAGAACCCACATTTTTAGAAAACTGTGGAATGCTTTCTGGATACGTATGACCTAGCACCATTTGACTGGTATATCAAGATCCTTTGGTTGGTTTCATGAGATAAAACACTTTATCCTTATCAGCCTTATCATTTTGTCACAACCGGAAAATCGAATCCAAAATCCTGCAAATCCATGAACTTGAAATTTAAAAACTCGCGCCATCCGCACCTTGGTTTGTAAACAAAAATGCGTTGCCGGCAATGTTGCCGGTACTGATATCTGATTTTCCCTTGACTTTCCTCTGCATGAGGCCCAGGATAGGAGAGAGCAGGCGTTCCAAAAACGAACCTTACCCGTTCAGGATAAAGTTTCCCCTGGACGGGAATCGAACCTGCAACCTAGCGCTTACAAGGCAGGCGCGCTACCCTCCAAGATAGCTAGGTTGGTTGGATACCTACTTTGGATAGGGATACCCAGCTTTGATCAAGAAACCCGTGTAATTTTTTACTGGGTACCCATTGTCATCAGCTTCTCCATGAAGTTCATTGTGGCACAGAGAAGACCAGACAGAGAGTTGACCAAATCCTTCCAGTTTTGATCAATGCTGAAAAAAAAAATAAATAAAGTACATGACAGCTAAAGTATAATTGTTCTCATAGTTCTCAACTTGACCAAATTACTGCACCGAGAACAGACACCTGCATTGCCAGCCTAGATAGCTTGAAGGGTACCACAGCTGTAAGCTCTACGTTGAAAGACCAATTTTCATCAGGAATGGACTTTAAAAATTCCAATAATCTCAGAGATAATGTTGGGAGGAGCAGAAAGAACTGCGCAGAAACGTATGCGCACAAACACATTAATGCGTTGCATGCGAGGGAGCTTTGCTCGGGACATTTTGATGAGGTGAATCTATGTTGTCGAGGCAATGTATGGTTTCAGTCGACATCGATCGACGGCCATCGACTATGTGTGGGCACAGCTTCGAAGTTGACAGAGGGAACTGTACCAATGGAGGTCCTATCGTCCCAGAAGGAGGACAGGATAGGAGAGAGCAGGCGTTCCAAAAACGAACCTTACCCGTTCAGGATAAAGTTTCCCCTGGACGGGAATCGAACCTGCAACCTACCGCTTACAAGGCAGGGGCGCTACCCTCCAAGATAGCTAGGTTGGTTGGATACCTACTCTGGATAGGGATACCCAGCTTTGATCAAGAAACCCGTGTAATTTTTTACTGGGTACCCATTGTCATCAGCCCTGACCTGATTCCTATCATCAGACCAAAAACACGAGAAATATGTTGAAGCTGTCTCTTACCTGTGTAGGGTCTGGGAATATTTCAAACACAGGTCCTGTTAGGTTAGCAGTAATGTCTACATAGACAGCACTGGTCTCAGCTTGGGAACAACTTGATGGTACTCCATTGCCGAACAACTTACGCATTGACCAATTGAAATCGTAGGCACCTGTCAAAGTCTTGACCCCGCCGGGAATCGAACCCGGGTCTCCCGCGTGCAAGGCGAGCGCAGTGACCACTACGCCATGGGAGCTGACTATTTTATTAGATTAAAAAAAGCCACTTCCGGGGGTCGAACCCATTTTTTCTGCGATCGATAAGAATCCCAAATTCCTACCAGTTCAAAAGATAAAGGGTACAGTATAGGACTTCTAGGGACACACTGTATGGTACGGTACTCACTTGGTAAACTATCGTCAGACGATGAGGAAGAAGGAATGGTGATGATTGAGATGGCGGCCGAGGTGGCATGCTGAGTTGGCAGCATTGGCGGCTGATTGGCGGCCAACTGTTTCTCAGTGAAAGGTTTGAGACGTTCGATGAGTTGCGGCTTGGGGCCGGACACGGGGAGGGAACGCTTCTTGAGTTCCGCCTTCAGATCACAAACTGAGGAGGTGGGGGAGAGGCGAAATTAGATACTGTGTTTCATCAGTGAATCATAGATTCGTAGGAGCTTAACCCATTCTTTAACGATGTTTGCCCCTACACCTAAGCTTTTTGTGTATGGAGTTTGAAGTTAAGCTGCTACCCCCGGGCCTTGATGGAACCTAGAAACAACCTCACCGGTATATTTCAACCTTCTCAATTTCTCCAAAATTTACCTGCAGCACCTCAAAAGAGTCGGGACACTCAGGTTTAATCTAGAGAAAAGCTGTGAGTTCATAAATTATCCCAGATGCCAAGAGGTGCCATCCAGGCGAGAGGGTTCATCAGTAAATGGTGTCTTTACATTAAATTGGAATCGGTGCATTTAACGTGCTGTCGCTGTTAACACGTATTTAGTTTGAAATCTTTTCTTTTTACCCAAGATAGGTAAAAGTAAGTATGTCTGCTCGAATGTCTATAACTCTAAATACCGTTAAGAAGAAGAAAAAAATAAAAAAACTTGGACCTCAATTCGTTCAATAGGGCAACTGTAAAGTAAAAGCTAGAGCATTAGTCAAAGTCAAATGCATGTGGTCGTGTTTAGTCGAAGAACTTCTAGAAGCAAAACTTTTACGCGTATTTGTCAGTACTTGTATTCTTGGATGTAAAAGTCAACTCTCCATCACAGTTAAACAGTTAGGGTGGATTTCACCAATATTTTTTCAGCCCCTATTAGGACTCCTAGGAGGGCTGTTCAGTTACCAGCCTGTCAAGTTCTATTTGATTTATATAGCCGTTACAGGGCTGTTAAGCTATATCAGCCTTTTAGGTGATAAAAAAAAGGTTGGTGAAACCCACCCTAAGTCTTCTAAAGAAGTCTCCGTGGACGAGTGGACGAGTGATACAGTGACTTTAAACTTCTATCCTACTAAAGTGTCTAGTTTTGATCATGACCCCAATCTACTACATATGTTGTAGTATTTAAACTAGTAATGTCACACAGATAGGTACATGTGGATTGTTAAAGTGGTATAATTGTAAGACAACTCTAGTTGTGTATGACCGTAGATATTTTTGTCATAGAGCACGCCTTGGTGTTAAGTGAGGTTAGGCTGCATGTGTCCAAGGTTAATATAAATTTATAAATGGTCATTAGAGGGATCTCAAGAATTAGAAGTGGATTTGCAGAGAATACAGAATTGTTACGTTGTGCACACACTATACGGTCGACCGAAGTCGATCGATTTCGACAGGAATATTGATGGACTGGGAGACCGGGACCGAATAAGTTACCCACCTCCTGGGAGAAAGAATTCCGATGGGATCATCAAATATACTCGTATGTAGACAAGTATCGTATCCGATTATGTGAAACAAAACATGGCGGAACCAATGAGATTCCGCTTTGGACGTAAACACAGCGAAATCTCACAATCTCATTGGTCAGCCATGTTTGATTGATTTTTATTTCACATAATCGAATACTCGTAAGATTCAAAGATTTTGGTGGAATGAAAGGAAAGGTTTATAATGTGTGGACATCTTCGAGGCGATGTCAATCAAGATGACCATTGACCATGTTGGATAGAGTTATAGACGATTAGACACTAGTTTTGTAAGAAATACTAATATGAATACGTATTCGACCACGGAGGTTTCTTCCAATGTTTGAATCCATTGGTTACACATGAGGGAATCAAGAGGTAACTATTTCTCCTAATGCAAACGATCATAATCACCAGAAGTAAGTAGTAGGTACATCATTGATGTGTAATATTAGTTATGAAGTGATTTTATCGGGGGTGAATTTATGAGAGAGACAAGTCCAGTGGCAGTAGAACGTTCAATGTTTCGATTCCCAACAGACAACAGTTTACTTAAGTTAAGCAACGTGGTTTGCATCTGTCGGGTGACCATCAGGGCCAACACATGCTAGTGGCTATTTCGAGGTACACTTGGATTCTTAAGGACAAAGGACAAATGAAAACCTGATGAGAGGCACACCTACTACGGGATGGGCATGCTACGACACAGACCACATGCGTCTAATGTAGCAGTTGTTCTATTGCTACAAAATAAGAACGTCGGTGGAACACTCATCTTTTTTTTTTTTTTTTTTTTTTTTTTTAAAACCAAGGAAAAAAATAAAAAACAACCCCCTACCCAAAATTCTGAACTTTAATACGCAAATGGAAAGGCATCACGTGGTAGTACCATAGACAGGGTCGGTGTGTCTGAGATTGACGAAGGCCCTCGTACTGTTGGACCTCAGTCCCGTGACTTTCATAGCACGTATCGGCCTGGAAATCTCTCTACCATATTATGGTTTGCTTTTCAGCGACTACGCTCTACTGATAAGTCGGCGCAACTATCTTCACGAGCAATATACGACGGTCCGTAGCTCTCACACCGCTACCGTATAGACGCGCGACTGGTGAATTACACTAGTAGTCTCCAATCAAACTGTGAAAATCATCGAGACCGTACTAATAGACTCTATATGCTACTCGTGATCGGAGTGCTTCGTTACCCTGCTCACCAATCGGCTTCGCGTGTTCGCTACGCGGAGTTGCGGATGGGTCAAGCTGCGCGCTCCCAACTCGCGAGGTTTGCATGTGGTCGCGCTTGCGCTTGTTTACGTCGCGCTGCGCGTAAGGGCTTCGCGGGTTTGCAGGGGGTCGCGTACGCGGTAACTTGTTTACGCGCGCTGCGGTCAGAGGCTCGCGGTGTGTGCATTGAGGCGGGCTTCGCGCTCCCTACGCTTCGCCCCTGAAAACTAATATCGTCCCTGAGTCTTGTCCTTGAGAAATGAAACTGAAAACTAAAGCGAGAGAAAAATATAAACGTAGGAAAAGTTTTGCTGGCCTCAAAGCGTGTTCCCTGTGTATTTCTTATGGGGGACTAAAAAACGTCAATATCTCGGGAACGGTTGGAAATTTCCGGGGTTTTCGATTTTTCCCAGTACCTACAAAAAATAAGGAATCCAATGGTGAAAACCGCATCTTCCTAGCACATCTAGAAGTGGGTTAGAATTAGTATGAGTGAGTGAGTGAGTGAGTGAGTCAGTCAGTCAGTCAGTCAGTTACACAAGGGGCTGTATATATTTAGGATATGTCTCACAATTCAAGAGAATGCTACAACGAATCATCAAATTTTACCCTATATCAAGTGTTGCGAAATAGAGATGAATATGGTTTGATTGATTACCAAGTACCAAGGATCAGTAGTGGATATACTACACATAAAATCGGTGACTATAAAGAAGAAGATTAATACGACTACTCGTATTTTGGTTGCCAAGAAACCAATTCACTCGACGTCAGGTCATGGATGATAGATGTGTTTGGGGGAATTTCTTTGCTCGATCCAGGAGTTCTTCACATCAATCTTGTAAAACTCAAAGTATTTGGTCTGTTTGGTGATCATTTTGGTGATTGGTGAGAGGACCTTGATTTCAAATTTCTCCCCTGTCCTTCCAATCGTCAAAGTAGTAGGTACTGTTGCAATTTGTAATGCACTTGCGTACTCTTAGGTCCAAGTCCATTTGGTTCACATGTCTAATATCTGATTGTCCAAGTACTATTTTTTTGTCTAAAGCTACTATTAAGGTGTGCCATTCGTGCGGTTTTTTCCAAGCCCCATTACATTGTGAAACATTGCTGGGTACGGTAGAAACAATAATGGAAGGTGGAGAGCGAAATCCGGCGATGTAGAAAGAGAAATATGTGTACAGCTATAGATGTACCATAATACCAAAAGTCGGTACAAAGGACATCCAGTTGCTACTGACATTAATTTTTTGAAGTTTTTCCAAGCCCCATTACATTGTGAAACATTGCTGGGTACGGTAGAGACAACAATGGAAGGTGGAGAGCGAAATTCGGCGATGTAGAAAGAGAAATATTTGTACAGCTATAGATACAGCATAATACCAAAAGTCGGTACAAAGGACATCCAGTTGCTACTGACATTAAATTTTTGAAGCGTTATGGATGGACAGTGACATCAAACTTTAGACCACCTGTGTGGCAAGCCAACATCTTACCATTGGGTGACGACCTGATGGCAGAAATGTACAAGACTTGACCACTAAACCATTAAGGCAGGTCTCACAAATGCCATCAGAAAAGTCCACTCTGGTCTGGAAGAAGCCAACATCTTACCATTGGGTGACGACCTGATGGCAGAAATTTACAAGGCTTGACCACTAAACCATTAAGGCAGGTCTCACAAATGCCATCAGAAAAGTCCACTCTGGTCTGGAATAAGCCAACATCTTACCATTGGGTGACGACCTGATGGCAGAAATTTACAAGGCTTGACCACTAAACCATTAAGGCAGGTCTCACAAATGTCATCAGAAAAGTCCACTCTGGTCTGGAAGTCGAGATCTCTGGATCATTGACCACTCCATCTCAATGTTCCTTAGCAGTGATCTTCTGTACTGGCACCCTCTGTATAAACTGACTGTGTGTCAGTGTGTGTATCTGACTCTGACGGGTCTCTGTTTCACTCTCGCTGACTTCATGTTGTTGGGTCGCACCCTCTGTATAAACTGACTGTGTGTCAATGTGTGTATCTGACTCTGACGGGTCTCTGTTTCACTCTCGCTGACTTCATGTTGTTGTGTTTCACCAACTTCTTGATCTGTCTCACCATCAGCCTGGTCGGACGGACTAGGCTCGAGCTTGGCTGAATTCACCTGTTTTGGTTTCTCTAGTGGGATCACTGGCACGCTGGCAGTGTTTACATGACTAGTGTTACTATGTACTTGAGGCTCAATATCTATTGACGGAGGGATCTTTTTGTTATCAACTGACTTTATCTTCTGTATGTCATCTACAGACTTGGGTGGTGAGATATTAATCTTATTTAGAGACGTAGACGCCGGCGTGTTACTACTCTTCTCGGGTGATGGTTGTGGTTGCTTGGGTGGGTGTACAGCTATTTGATCAGGCTGGGGTACCCTAGTCCCGTCCCTGGGAGTGTTCGCTGCTTGTGTTTTCCTGGAGACTCCCAAAGGTTCCGGTGTTGATGTCCTTTGTTTGTACAGCGTTGATTGTTGGTATAGTTTGGATAGATGGGATGCTACTTGGTTTGGCTGGTAAGTGCCATGTTGCTGGGTAGGCATGGTGTCTGGTGTGTCGAGATCAAGGGCAAGATCCTTCTCTTTCTCAGGGCTGGGATTGATGTTATTCCAGGTGTAGATCCAGTGAGGTCTGTCCGCGCCTGGTAGGTTCCCCAGTTGGTTGTGAACGTGTCGCTTCTTACTCGCCTCAGGGGCGGGCGCGTCGGCTCCTATCGGCTGGGTTCGGGTTTGAGGCCCGAGTTCAATTTGATACTGGAAGTCGGCATTGGGTCCCAGACGAAATCCGATGCCGAGACGAGAATCCGTTCCTGAAATCAGAACAGGGCGGGGGTTGTATGGATTTGCTATTGTATGGTGTTTGTCTCCCCCAAGTAGACCTCATTTTGCCTCCACCCCTGGATCTTTTACTATAAGTTTCTTTCCCTACTCTATGTATGGAAAATCGAAAATCTAGTCCCGTCCCTGGGAGTGTTCGCTGCTTGTGTTTTCCTGGAGACTTCCAAAGGTTCCGGTGTTGATGTCCTTTGTTTGTACAGCGTTGATTGTTGGTATAGTTTGGATAGATGGGATGCTACTTGGTTTGGCTGGTAAGTGCCATGTTGCTGGGTAGGCATGGTGTCTGGTGTGTCGAGATCAAGGGCAAGATCCTTCTCTTTCTCAGGGCTGGGATTGATGTTATTCCAGGTGTAGATCCAGTGAGGTCTGTCCGCGCCTGGTAGGTTCCCCAGTTGGTTGTGAACGTGTCGCTTCTTACTCGCCTCAGGGGCGGGCGCGTCGGCTCCTATCGGCTGGGTTCGGGTTTGAGGCCCGAGTTCAATTTGATACTGGAAGTCGGCATTGGGTCCCAGACGAAATCCGATGCCGAGACGAGAATCCGTTCCTGAAATCAGAACAGGGCGGGGGTTGTATGGATTTACTATTGTATGGTGTTTATCTCCCCCAAGTAGACCTCATTTTGCCTCCACCCCTGGATCTTTTACTATAAGTTTCTTTCCCTACTCTATGTATGTAAAATCTCTATAAAGTAGATATTGATCGAATTAATGCGAAAGAAGGTTGGTATTTGAAAATTTGAATCGCTGTAACTGCTATGGTCTTATCGTCCCGAAATCGAAGAGAGAAGGAAGACAGGATAGGAGAAAGCCAGCCGTTCCAAATAAAATCCGCCCCGGGCGGGAATCGAACCCGCGGCCTAGCGCTTACAAGGCAGATTCACTACCAACTAAGCTAACTAGGCTGGCTCGTTGTTGGTATTTGAATCGATCTATTTCTGTTACCGATATTTTTCCTCAAGTAAACCCAACTAATCCAAATAGAAAATAGAGAAAAAATTTCCCTTAGAGCGGGTTAACAAAGTATGCCAAATCGTCCGAATTTTAGTTACGAAAACAATAAAAACCATTACCTCCTCAAAATCAGGCCACATTTTAATACCCACTTTCGCAGAACATGATGCTGGAGAGCCAAAAGTTTTTGTTGAAAATTGAACTGTTCCGGGGATCACTGAAGTTTTGCAACGTCCATCGTGGTTAATATCTGGACCGAAGATCATTCGAACAATTCATGTGCGAAATAGACAATGTGCTACAAGGATTTGGTCTGATAGATTTAAAGCGGTCAAACTTTCTTGACTTGGCGGGGCCCTTAATATTGGAAAAGACTATCCGTCTCCACATGCTTAAGTTTCTTACAAAATCCACGAAAACCCATGAACAATTCATGTGCGAAATAGACAATGTGCTACAAGGATTTGGTCTGATAGATTTAAAGCGGTCAAACTTTCTTGACTTGGCGGGGCGGAGCGCTACCGCGCTCCTTAATATTGGAAAAGACTATCCGTCTCCGCATGCTTGAGTTTCTTACAAAATCCACGAAAACCCATTTTTTAGTAACATATGCCTAACGTAAAATGAGGTCTACTTTGAGGACAAACTACCATTACTGTTCTTGGAATTTAAAAAGAGAGAAAAATAATAGAAAGTAAAAAATACAAAACAAAGCATTTTGTGAAGCATGCATTGAGTATAATCCAAGCCATGACAAAGTCTTAGAGAGGGCAACTGTAAAGTAAAAGCTAGAGCATTAGTCAAAGTCAAATGTGGTCGTGTTTAGTCGAAGAACTTCTAGAAGCAAAACTATTACGCGTATTTGTCAGTACTTGTATTCTTGGATGTAAAAGTCAACTCTGACGGGGCTGTTCAGCTACCAGCCTGTCAAGTTCTATTTGATTTGTATAGCCCTTACAGGGCTGTTAAGCTGTATCAGCCTTTTAGGGCTAAAAATAAGGTTGGTGAAACCCACCCTAAGTCTTCTAAAGAAGTCTCCGTGGACGAGTGGATAATTGCAATCTGGAGGTCGCTGGTTTAAATCCGGGCAGAGTTGAAGTTTTTTTTCGGCTCTTTGCTTGAACTAATCAACATTGCGAGGACAATCGAGTAGCTACTTTAGCCCTAGTAGTGATACAGTGACTTTAAACTTCTATCCTACTAGTGTCTAGTTTTGATCATGACCTCAATCTACTAGGTACATATGTTGTAGTATTTAAACTAGTAATTGTTAAGCTATATCAGCCTTTTAGGTGATAAAAAAAAGGTTGGTGAAACCCACCCTAAGTCTTCTAAAGAAGTCTCCGTGGACGAGTGATACAGTGACTTTAAACTTCTATCCTACTACTAAATCCTACTTCTAAAGTGTCTAGTTTTGATCATGACCCCAATCTACTACATATGTTGTAGTATTTAAACTAGTAATGTCACAGTCACACAGATAGGTACATGTGGATTGGTAAAGTGGTATAATTGTAAGACAACTCTAGTTGTGTATGACCGTAGATATTTCTCATAGAGCACGTCCTAGTGTTAAGTGAGGTTAGGCTGCATGTGTCCAAGGTTAATATAAATGGTCATTAGAGGGATCTCAAGAATTAGAAGTGGATTTTCAGAGAATACAGAATTGTTAAGTTGTGTCCACACTATGCGGTCGACCGAAGTCGATTTCGACAGGAATATTGATGGACTGAGAGACCGGGTTCTCATAGAGCACGTCCTAGTGTTAAGTGAGGTTAGGCTGCATGTGTCCAAGGTTAATATAAATGGTCATTAGAGGGATCTCAAGAACTAGAAGTGGATTTGCAGAGAATACAGAATTGTTAAGTTGTGTCCACACTATACGGTCGACCGAAGTCGATCGATTTCGACAGGAATATTGATGGACTGGGAGACCGGGACCGAATAAGCTATCCACCTCCCGAGAGAAAGAATTCCGATGGGATCATCAAATATACTCGTATGTAGACAAGTATCGTATGTGAAACAAAACCCGGCTGAACCAATGAGATTCCGCTTTGGACGTAAACACAGCGAAATCTCACAATCTCATTGGTCAGCCATGTTTGATTGATTTTTATTTCACATAATCGAATACTCGTAAGATTCAAAGATTTTGGTGGAATGAAAGGAAAGGTTTATAATGTGTGGACATCTTCGAGGCGATGTCAATCAAGATGACCATTGACCATGTTGGATAGAGTTATAGACGATTAGACACTAGTTTTGTAAGACATACTAATATGAATACGTATTCGACCACGGAGGTTTCTTCCAATGTTTGAATCCATTGGTTACACATGAGGGAATCAAGAGGTAACTATTTCTCCTAATGCAAACGATCATAATCACCAGAAGTAAGTAGTAGGTACATCATTGATGTGTAATATTAGTTATGAAGTGATTTTATCGGGGGTGAATTTATGAGAGAGACAAGTCCAGTGGCAGTAGAACGTTCAATGTTTCGATTCCCAACAGACAACAGTTTACTTAAGTTAAGCAACGTGGTTTGCATCTGTCGGGTGACCATCAGGGCCAACACATGCTAGTGGCTATTTCGAGGTACACTTGGATTCTTAAGGACAAAGGACAAATGAAAACCTGATGAGAGGCACACCTACTACGGGATGGGCATGCTACGACACAGACCACATGCGTCTAATGTAGCAGAAAACTGTGGAATGCTTTCTGGATACGTATGACCTAGCACCATTTGACTGGTATATCAAGATCCTTTGGTTGGTTTCATGAGATAAAAGAACAGTTTATCCTTATCAGCCTTATCATTTTATCACAACCGGAAAATCAAATCCAAAATCCTGCAAATCCATGAACTTGAAATTTAAAAACTCGCGCCATCCGACCAACAGATCTTTTCACGGTAAGTGATTTTTAGCTAAATCCCCTTTTTTTCTTATCTCTGTACCTTCCTTCATGTACCTACATAAGTAAAAAGAAACAAAAAGAACCAAATACATAGTTTGCACTAAGTAACTCTATAAATAGTCCATTTTTATTGTACACCAACAGTAAATTCTTAAATGGAATGAGATGATGACTGATAATGATAATGTGATGAAATGTAAGTAGGTAGGTACTGATGAAAATGAAGTAAGTAGATTTTATGCGATGTGTGTAATGCTGAGGCGTACGTGGTAATTACTCATAGACAGGGTCGGTGTGTGAGATTGACGAAGGCCCCTCGTACTTTGGACGCCCAGTCGGGTGACTTTCAATAGCACGTAGTCGCCTGGAAAATCTCTCTATCATATTCATCGGTTTGGTTTTTCAGCGACTACGCTCTACTGAAAGTCGCGCGACTACTCTTCCAATATACGACGGTCCCTAGGCTGGTCTCACACTGCAACCGTATAGACGCGCGACTTTGAGTACCGCTTAGTCGTCTCCAAATCAAAATCAAAAATTCGAATTTCCCGCCAACTTTACACGCAAAAAGACCGACGATGGCCTACGATGGCCCTGTTCATAACCACGGCCTGAATTGGATGAGTGGATCTTTTTTGATTTTTCTATGGCGCCAATTTTTTAAAAGAAAGTAAAAAATTTATTTGAACCTTCGAGTATAAGATTTGAACACACAAAAAGTTGAAAAAGCTGAAAGAAACTAAAAAGAAGGGAAAAAGTCAACCAAGGCAAGAAAGTCAAGAAAACTTTTGATTTGATCAGCTAAACCTACCAGGATTTCTAGATGAACTAAAGAAGAGAAGGACAAATTTTACAGATTCAGGAGCTGTTTGCTGTTTCAGTCTATTAGTGCCACCAAAGTTCCATCACAATGAATGACAAGAAAGACAGGTAAAATAAAGAGCACCTTTTATTTTCTAGTGGATTTACTCACTGTATAGTGCTGTGGATAAATAAACCTAATCATCTTTTTCTGGAATTCAAAGCAGCTTAATCACACCCTAAAAATGTCTAGGCATATCTTGATATCATAGGTGGTGCATTGATCACTCAACCAGATTCCATTCATTCAAAATGTTTGTCTAACTTTGGTGACCAATCAAGAACTACTGCACTCACTGTAAGGGATTTCTGATTTTTTTATTTTTTTTTTTTTTTCTAAGTACTGAAATATTCTACTTTTGTTTATTACATTTGTTTTCCATTTACAGAAATCAAAAAAGGATGAGAGATAAGTACAAGAGCAAGAAGCCTGCAGCTCAGCTTGAGCAGAAGAGAGCTGAAACTAGAGCTGTCATTGAGAAGGAAAAGGCTAAAGTCCCTAATAACTGGGATCGGTACGAAGAGATTGTTGATGAACATGAAGACAGTCGGGTGGAAGCAACTAATTTTGCAACCTTGTCTTCAAATGTGAATGAAAGTAAGTTTCAGGAGAACACGGGTGATTTTCAATTTTTCATTGAGTAGGTGGGCACATTAGCAGAAAACAAAAAATCATGAACCTTCATGGCCATTTTATTTTGAAATATTTTTTTCCTTTGTGAGGACAATCATTATAACTACCTGTTTACAATAGGGAGAAGACTGAAAAAGAGAGAGACTATCAATCCTATTTGATTTTACCTATTTTCTAGAGGTTCCAGTCAATATCAAGTTGTAAAAGTTATTTTTTTCCAATTATATTCAACATGATCCCTCACAAAATCACACAGTCATCCATCCAAATGTCACTGGTGAGCTGTACTATAGTCTAGACACATCATGAGGGTTGTCTGTTTTTGTTGAGGATCAATTTAATATTTGGTTTAACTAAATATTTAAACCTGACAAGCTCTGACTTAAGTAACCTCTTCCTTATTTTCAGAAAACTTTTTCCAATTCAAGCATGAAAAGAAATGGCTTGAGGAAATGAAGCAAAGCTCATCTGACCAAGTACCCACTGATGATGCTTTCCATCTGAACTTGAATCTGTTGAAAGCTGCCATTGGTACCTGCCCGATACCACTACTGTGTGATATACCAACAGACGTCGGTGGAAGACCCCCCTCTTTTTTTTTTTTTTTTTTTTTTTTTTTTTTAAGACCAAGGAAGAAGCTAAAAACAAACCCTACCCAAAATTCTGACTTTAATACGAAATGAACAGCTCATCCTTGAAGGGCATAAACATATCTGAGACAAATAACCCTATACTGTCTTCTCCCTGATTTCAACCCTGATCACCACAAGTTGCATACGTAATTATGTCTGTGCAATTTTCACGAGCAATAAACCGTCGTTAATCAAACCGTACTAGTGTGAATCTCATGTACCAATCATTATCATACCGTACTAATGTTATATGACTGGGACTACTCGTTACCATTACCAATCTTCTGGTACGGGTGTTCAGTGGTTCAAGTTACGCAATGGCAAAATTTATGTGTCTGTTTGGTTTTATGCGATGTGTGTAATGCTGAGGCGTACGTGGTAATTACTCATAGACAGGGTCGGTGTGTGAGATTGACGAAGGCCCCTCGTACGTTGGACGCCCAGTCGGGTGACTTTCAGTAGCACGTAGTCGCCTGGAAAACCTCTCTATCATATTCATCGGTTTGGTTTTTCAGCGACTACGCTCTACTGAAAGTCGCGCGACTACTCTTCCAATATATGCGACGGTCCCTAGGCTGGTCTCACATTGCAACCGTTAGACGCGGGACTTTGAGTACCGCTTAGTCGTCTCCAAATCAAACCTGTGAAAATGATCGAGACCCTTTATAGACTCTATGTCTCAGAATTCAAGAGAATGCTACAACGAATCATCAAATTTTACCCTATATCAAGTGTTGCGAAATAGAGATGAATATGGTTTGATTGATTACCAAGTACCAAGGATCAGTAGTGGATACTACACAAAAAATTGGTGACTATAAAGAAGAAGATTAATACAACTACTCGTTTTTTGGTTGCCAAGAAACCAATTTAACCAATTCAGTTGACGTCAGGTCATGGATGATAGATGTGTTTGGGGGAATTTCTTTGCTCGATCCATTAGCAGTGATCTTCTGTACTGGCACCCTCTGTATAAACTGACTGTGTGTCAGTGTGTGTATCTGACTCTGACGGGTCTCTGTTTCACACTCGCTGACTTCATGTTGTTGGGTTTCACCAACTTCTTGATCTGTCTCACCATCAGCCTGGTCGGACGGACTAGGCTCGAGCTTGGCTGAATTCACCTGTTTTGGTTTCTCTAGTGGGATCACTGGCACGCTGGCAGTGTTTACATGACTAGTGTTACTATGTACTCGAGGCTCTCAGTGCAATAGTCCTAAACTAAAATGGACGCGGCACATTAGGGATCAGGAAGAGACCGCCTTAACATAATAATAACTGTCTCACCATCAGCCTGGTCGGACGGACTAGGCTCGAGCTTGGCTGAATTCACCTGTTTTGGTTTCTCTAGTGGGATCACTGGCACACTGGCAGTGTTTACATGACTAGTGTTACTATGTACTCGAGGCTCAATATCTATTGACGGAGGGATCTTTTTGTTATCAACTGACTTTATCTGCTGTATGTCATCTACAGACTTGGGTGGTGAGATATTAATCTTATTTAGAGACGTAGACGCCGGCGTGTTACTACTCTTCTCGGGTGATGGTTGTGGTTGCTTGGGTGGGTGTACAGCTATTTGATCAGGCTGGGGTACCCTAGTCCCGTCCCTGGGAGTGTTCGCTGCTTGTGTTTTCCTGGAGACTTCCAAAGGTTCCGGTGTTGATGTCCTTTGTTTGTACAGCGTCGACTGTTGGTATAGTTTGGACAGATGGGATGCTACTTGGTTTGGCTGGTAAGTGCCATGTTGCTGGGTAGGCATGGTGTCTGGTGTATTGGTGATCATTTTGGTGATTGGTGAGAGGACCTTGATTTCAAATTTCTCCCCTGTCCTTCCAATCGTCAAAGTAGTAGGTACTGTTGTAATTTGTAATGCACTTGCGTACTCTTAGCTCCAAATTCATTTGGTTCACATGTCAAATATCTGATCGTCCAAGTACTATTTTTTGTCTAAAGCGACTATTAAGGTGTGCCATTCGTGCGGTTTTTTCCAAGCCCCATTACATTGTGAAACATTGCTGGGTACGGTAGAGACAACAATGGAAGGTGGAGAGCGAAATTCGGCGATGTAGAAAGAGAAATATTTGTACAGCTATAGATACAGCATAATACCAAAAGTCGGTACAAAGGACATCCAGTTGCTACTGACATTAAATTTTTGAAGCCCTGACCCGCCCATCTTCCATTATTTTTCTACCATTCAAGCAACACAAACCAAGAACTAAACTACAAAACTCAAGCCAACGAGGAAAGTAGAAATCAATTAAAAAAGAAAAGATAAATCTTGGAAAATTATTAATTTAGAAGTGCATAATAGATTGGGAATTCTGGGAAAGTGTAATTGGCTTGAGTTTTATTCTAATCCGACCCGAAGGACTAAAAAAAAGCTGCAATGAAAATGAGTGAACATAATAAACATTCAAGCAAGAAATGTCTACGAGTGCGTCTTATTTGCCAAGCAAGTGCTGTTGGGAGTTTCGTTTGTGCTGGGCAAGGGTTTACAAGACGGTTTGTTTGGGGTGGTTACCTTTTAACACAGGTGGTATATTGGAATACACTATGGATAAAAGCGACGGAACTTCTTCTGGGATGAGAATAATAGAGTGTACTCTACGTACTGTAACTAACAGAGAAACATTGGACACGGTAAACGTTAGTAGAGAAAGTAGAAATACACAGTGGACACACAGTAATACATAGGGGGGTTAGTAGTGGATGTGGCGGCCAACTCGGAAATATCGGACGTTTGCGGTTTAGGTTACAAAAAGAGCATTTGTAGTTTTCTTGATTTAGATTTATAATTTAGACTTTAGAGACTCAAAAGCAATGTCCTATCTTGAGAAGATCATACCTACGTACTTCCTGCTGATAAATTAATACTTTTCTTACGTCATATTTGTAGAATTTTGAAATTCTAGAAAATATTTACTTTGTTGCCCAGAACGCGGTTCAAGTTTAGTGTCTTGAGATGTTTGAATTTACGGTGTTTCGAACATCTATCTCCAATTCTTCACTGACACCTCATGATCAGCTAATTTTCCCATTTGCTTGCATACATAACATATTTCTCTCGAATATTGCATGCATGTCACAGTAATACATAGGGGGGTTAGTAGTGGATGTGGCGGCCAACTCGGAAATATCGGACGTTTGCGGTTTAGGTTACAAAAAGAGCATTCGTAGTTTTCTTGATTTAGATTTATAATTTAGACTTTATAGAGACTCAAAAGCAATGTCCTATCTTGAGAAGATCATACCTACGTACTTCCTGCTGATAAATTAATACTTTTCTTACGTCATATTTGTAGAATTTTGAAATTCTAGAAAATGTTTACTTTGTTGCCCAGAACTCTCTCTTTTTGAGACCTTACGCCTCTATCTCGCGGTTCAAGTTTAGTGTCTTGAGTTGTTTGAATTTACAGTGTTTAGAACATCTATCTCCAATTATTCACTGACACCTCATGATCAGCTAATTTTCCCATTTGCTTGCATACCTATATAACATATTTCTCTTGAATATTGCATGTATGTTAGTTTACTTGTATCCATATAGGTACCCTACCTACTTATTTCCATTTTTTATTCATTAGGAGAGAGTTGGTTCCTAATTTCTTTCGTGCTATTGGTTTATGCGGATTTAAATACGAGTACTCTCCGTTTGAAGAGTGAAAATGGTAACATATATATTTTCTGTGAAATTTTGCATATTTTGCTGTTAGATAGGTATTGCTTCAATTCTGCTCTTGTAATATGTTTTCTATGAATTTTGCATAATTTGTTGTTGGATATTACTGAAATTCTGCGTAAACAATCTCGTTTTATAATGCCAAGGATTTTCTAGCTCTGTTGTTTAGGTGTTCAATATTTCAGTTGATCAACTTTAAATTCTTTAAATTAAAATTTTGAAACAAAAGTGACCGACTTAACCAAAACACCAGTAAGATGTTTACCAACACAATACATGCCATGAATAAAAAACTCGTTGTTCAACTTGTTTGTAGTGAGATGTTCAATTATTTCGTCAAGCTTCAAGTTCACTTTTCCAAGAATCTCTTTGGTCTTTTATGTTTTGATTTCGTAGATTCGTACATCAGCTTAACTCATCTTTTGGGGCTCTTTGCCCCTACACCTTTAGCCTCAAAGTGGCCTTTTTGTGTATGGAGTTAAGTTATGTTTTGCTTTCAAAATGCTCTTCTTGTAAAGAGCGTCGTATATTTCCGAGTTCTTGGACTTGGTGCACTATATTCAAGAGAGATATCCAATGGTAGTGCATGATACAACAAAACGAACTTTATTTATGAGGGATCTTTGTTCAGCTTTACCGAGGACGTGGAAAAACCGGGACGTTTGGCTAGACTCTATCCATCTTGGTTACCCTGAACAAAAATCAATGCATTTTTTTTTATTATTAATATTATTCTTGAGTGACTTTTAATTAATTATTTTCCTTCGAAAAGAGGAAATTCTTCAAATGGCAAATATTTCTTGTGGGGGTTTTCTCTCTCAAATTGTGCACCAAGCCCAGACAGGTCACACAGTTGGGGGTGAAGGGGGGGGGGGCTGTTTGGGGTTTGTGGCTATGGCTTTGGGAAGTGAAGTAGTACCTTTTTGTTTACGAGATGTCGAAAATCCAATTAGTTGGGCCCACTCAGCCGGGATAAGTATTAACGCTTCTACTGTAACTAGAAAACAAATGGGCAAATTGTCTAATCAATTGTCTCTCGTGCTAAGAAGGGACATTTTCTGTCTGATATCCGAGAGAGAGGTTTTTGACTCTGTGTGAGGTTAGTTATGTGAAATGATGGTGTTGGGCAATGAGGAACTAAGAAGCAGAGTCCACACTTTGGTCGATCGACATCGCCTGAAATACTACATTAAGAAGAAAGTAAAAAACTAGAGTGCCGGAAGCCCAATCGGGTGACTGGGTTCCGGAACTCTAATATTGAACCCTATATCGGGAAACTTGACATTAATCTTATAGAATTCCAACGCCCCAAATCAGGGGGAAAAACCAATAATAGAGTTCTCTAAAAGCTTGTGGCATCCTATCATTCAATTTTTTCTCAGTGTGTAAACTATTTTCCCCCCACCACAATCCTTTAATCTAGTTTGAAATGGTTCCAGTCGGTGTTGATCGACCTCAGTTGAATGTACGAGTAGTGTGGACACACCTTTCCAAACGAGGTGTGGATTGGTGAATTTGTTAGTGTGGACGAGTTTGAGAACTCAACGGAAGTTCATCGTTTTGGTAACGTTACGGAACATGTTGAGAGGTTCAACGTTTTTTAAAAAAGCCCTAACCTCAGGGATCTACATATTTGCAGCCTCCGTGAATGACACACTTTTTGCTTCTTCCCATCCAGAGATGCATGAAAAATGTCCAAAAATGGAACAACATTATATCAATATGAGGCTGAAGATCCGGAGATTCAATTCCCTGAAGATCCGGAGTGCAAGATCAGAAGTGGTCTCAAAGAGAAAACACGATTGATAAGATAACGTAGAGTTACAACGATGGGCTTCCGTTGAGTTTTTCATCGCATTTGTGGAAGTAAATGGACAGCTACAGGTTGTAAATAATTATGAGTTGGTTGATTAAAGTCGTCACTATTCCCTATTCCATATCTTTAACATTCAATTCCCGTAACCCTCTCATATATTGAGAGGGTTACTTGTAGTATGCCCACAGGCTATTTCATGTGGAATGCCCTCAGAGAACTCTCAACAGACGCAGTGTACAGGGTGTTTCACTTCAGTGGTGTAGTGGTTGGTGGACTTCGGATTTAGAGGTTGGTGATTCGAGTCCAAGCCATGTCTTAAATTTATGCTGAACACAATTAAAGGCCTTTGAATAAATTGCACTAATTTTTTGACACTGGAAAGTATCGAACTGGCAACTCCTTAGCTGTCACTGGGATAAAGCTTAAGGTTGCACCATTTGATTCAGCTGGAAAATCCACATAGGGCTTTACTCTTTAATAGATTTTGTATATTATTTTTAAGACCTTTAATAAAAGTAAATTTTCCAGAACTTGCCCCGTCTCGAACCAAGAACTCCTTAACTGTAAGTCAGACAGTTTTGGAAGTTACACCAATCGATCCCTCGTAGAATTTTACACTAGAAAGAATGCTTTGTTGACCCTAAAAGTGTCCTGGGATCCTGGGTCAAAAACTGATTTCACTGTTTCATTTCCATTTGATTTCCTATGGGTCTCTATTCCTCTTGAAATTTTACTGTAGAAAGAATGCTTTGTTGACCTGAAAAGTGCCCTGGGAACTTTTAAGGGGCTAAAACCTGATTTTACTGTTTCCTATGGGTCAGTCTGATGTTGAACACCCTATATACATATTGATTTAGGTAGCTACTTTCTGCTCTGACTCATGGAGGTTCTCATATGAAGTCTAGACTCAACGAGAGAAATTTAAGCCCGATATAAGATGTGTGTACAGACTTAACTTATGGTAAAACACGATTGATAAGATAACGTAGAGTTACAACGATGGGCTTCCGTTGAGTTTTTCATCGCATTTGTGGAAGTAAATGGACAGCTATTGGTCATTTGATGAACCGGTTGTAAATAATTATGAGTTGGAACTTATGGTCCTTAGTGACAATTTAATTTCAATTTGTAAATCGCCCTTTAGTTTTCATACTTTATTTTTGTTTACAACCAAACAATTCCATTTGTGGGGACAGAATTAGAGCCTTGTTCTACAAAACTACAAAAAAACTTATGGTCCTTAGTGACAATTTAATTTCAATTTGTAAATCGCCCTTTAGTTTTCATACTTTATTTTTGTTTACAACCAAACAATTTCATTTGTGGGGACAGAATTAGAGCCTTGTTCTACAAAACTACAAAACCGTTTACTAGTAATTCACTGATAATCCGAATCCGAACAGAACTATCTACACTTTTTCAATCTTAAAAATACATAGATCCATTACTCAAATGTAATGTATCACTCACCATCACTCAAATATAAAATTTAAACTCCCAACAAAATCATCAATTAGGGGAAAATAGGTATATTAATAATAATAATTTTGCAAGGCCCTAACTTTTTTGTCACTACTTATTCTGAGTTAATTAGGGTTAGGTAGAAAAAAATTGACAAACTACAATTAAAACTTTAGTTGATTTATGAGTAAAACTGAAATTTCTAATTTATCAGATTTTTTAATACTCAAAAAATAAATATGAAAATTTTTCCTGAATCGAACAGAATTGAAAGTAAAAAATTGTATAATGAAATAAAAAGCAGAAAATTTCAACAGAACGAAAAAAGGAAAGAAAGTAAAAAAGAAAGAAAGAAAAAAACTGTGAAAAAAGAAGATACTTACATAAAATTAAGAGTAAAAGAACATTCATTATTTTATTTCATTTAAACTAAAAAAATCTGATTTAAAGTTTATGGGTAAATTTAAATTTTATTTTTGTCTGATAAATTTTAAACTTTGTCTCACATGGTCGTTGATCAACTGCATATTAACCCACACCCGAAGAAGGAAAAAAATCGACAAGTCTCCTGATTACAGATATACCTCTTCTGTGTAAACGATGTAAGAAGTTAGAAGACCAAGTGACCAACAAACTGAGGTCCAAGTTTTAATTCGACAGTAAAATTTCCTTTTTACTCCTTTAAGATTGTTTGTTTGTCTGATTTCGACCTCCAAAGGTCTGTCTGATTTTGACTCACTCATTCACACACTGATCGCTCTATCTCCAGAACCCCAACACCTAGAAAGCTGAAATTTGGTAGGAATATTCCCAATATGTTCTAGATATGCATTAAGAGGGGATTTTGCCTAAATCTAAACCGATCTCAAGTTCCGTGGCAAAGTACGGGAAATCTGCTAGTTGCGGTTATGTTTCTCCCGATTTTAAAATCTTCGAGTTGAAATTTGAACCCAATTCCGTCAACTAGAACTGAAGAGGAAGTTAGATAGTAGATAGTATTTTGACATATCAGTTTGTTATCAACTTTATATCGTAGGTATAATGTATATTTTATCAGTGAAGTCTTAAAGTAGGTAAATCGGTCTTTTTCTGCTTCTTTCTCCTCCCCCTCCCCCTCTCTTCATGCAATTCCCACTATAAAATAAATCGGGAATTCAATTCCCGTAACCCTCTCATATATGATCTTTGAACATGATCATATATGTTTTTCGAAAATAATAAAATTTGATTTCCTATTTACTTATAACAGGAATAGTAAGTAGACCTTTTGTTAAGGGATATTTAGTGGACATCCTAAAGTTACAATTTTACATATACGTATACATGATTGTATGTTTTTACATTTGAGTGATGTTGAGTGACACAGAACATTATGGTTAAATCTTTTGACCTGAACAAAATGAACCTATTGAAAATATTATTTCTATATTAAATTCTTTTAAAGTGCACTCTGAAGCCGGGCCTGACCCCCGATTGGAGTCTTAAATCCGGGCCTGATGCTCCAATAGTGTCTTAAATCCGGGCCTGATTCCAAGTTGTTTCATCACGAGACCTGAGACTTTCTAGACCGCGTGTCTCGCACAGCTAATAAGTTCTAAGTAATAAGTTGACCTCTCATAAGTTCCAAGTTAACCTGGAGAAGATATCCAATAAGTTCTAAGTTAACCTTTCTAGATATTTAATTGAACGAACGAAGTGAATTCTAAGTTTAATCTTGACGAAATTTTGTACATTTTGTCTGTCTGTTTGAACATAATTCGTGGATGGTTTGCTTGGAAAAATGTTGAACATGTGATGGAAATTTGGACCCAATCGTGTCCTCGGGCACTTCGTTTGGGTCCCTACCCCCTTTTGACAATCTAAGGGTGCTTTTTATTAGATTCCTTGTTTCCCCAAAGCTCCTGAATAGATGATTTTGAAGAAATTGGCCAAACATATCCTCTATTATTCCACACATAAAAGAATATTCTGGACCCAAATGGGCCCTTGGCATTTCCGTATGGACCATTTTACCTAAATGAGTTCCACAGTTTTCTGAACAACTAGTAAGTTCAAAATATCAAGTTGATCCATCTCTAAGGGCTATTTCACTCACATCTAGACTGCAACTTGTAGTATACGGCAATTTTCATGTTGGGGGCTACCTAGTCTTATGGGCCTGTTCACACTTAAACTTGAAGTTTAAGTGTGAACACGTGAACAGGCCCATAAGACTATGTAGCCCTCAACATGAAAATTGCCGTATACTACAAGGTGCAGTCTAGATGTGAAATCCGCCTAAGAGATACCCATCATAAGTACCAAGTTTATAAAAGTTGACCCCTCCAGTCTCGAGATCTTTCATAAACCTCTCAACATCACGGTTGATTGATCGAAAGGTTTTTAGCATTCGATAGAGTTCTTGCTGATTTTATTGCCCACGATTTGGCACTTTATCTTCCCTGAACTGTTTTGTACACAGCTTATGGTAAATTTAAATGGAATCTTAAGGCTAAAGAAATTGAGAAATCACATTTATCTTTCCACATGTTTTATGTTCTCCTTCTTGGATCGTGAGGAGTTCGAAAGAGTTCTTTCAAGAGAGTTGAGAGAACTTTCGTTGAAATTATTTTTCTTCTCAATGCTGTTAGTACACTTTAATAAAAATACAGAAAACTATCTTATCCTTAAAGGAGATTCAGTTAAAAAATCTTCTCGCTGCATATAAGTTCTACAGCGAATTGTAGAGCTCCGAAAAGGGTACTTCCGTGGTCCCCAAAAGCATGATCGGGATTTTTGGGTCCAAAATCGAATGAGAAAATTTTCTTTACTTATTGAACAATTGAACATTTTCTTCAAATTCCATAAAAAACGGACAAACCGTTCGAGATTTATCGCGGGACAAACTCACTTAGAAACCCAATGTAAAATCGTCGCGTTAAAACTGAGATGTCCACTCAAAATATTTGCGAAACGCGAAATGCAATGTGGGAGTTGCTTTCAGGAACATGCCATTGCGGATAAGTGAAAAAATCATTCAATCTTATAGAGAATCTAGAGTTAATGTTAATGTGGATTCTCAAAGAATCAATAATACTGAGCCCTTACTGGACACCTTACACACTCCTATCTTGTAGCTGACCACCTCTATGGGTTCTGTAGACTCGATGGTCTCACTGTGAATCAGAAGGAAGGAAAAACCGAATTAAATTAATAGACCATGGGGCAAACCAAATTAAAAGATCATGGAGGAAAACCAAATTAGGACAATACCAAATTAAAATTGGCATTACTCAAGTAAAAGCCAGTGTGAAGGACAACTTGAGTTCAGTGCACTTTAGAATTCACTCAGAGGACTGAGTCTGTAAAGACGGTAGCTAAACAAAAATCATGATTACAAGAGCTACTGTAAGCCGGTAGCCGACCATGGGGCAAACCAAATTAAAAGATCATGGAGGAAAACCAAATTAGGACAATACCAAATTAAAATTGGCATTACTCAAGTAAAAGTCAATGTGAAGGACAACTTGAGTTCAGTGCACTTTAGAATTCACTCAGAGGACTGAGTCTATAAAGACGGTAGCTAAACAAAAATCATGATTACAAGAGCTACTGTAAGCCGGTAGCCGTATGTATGTAAGTAAGTAACAGCTACTAACTCAACTTTTTTTAATGGCCATAGAGTTTAATTTCGGTTTAAGTTAAACTCTTGGATGAAGCCATCTGATTGGCTGAAAATTTTGAAAAATCAACAAATTATATTTAGAAAGTATCCCCGGCCATATCTCAAATTCTAGCACTAACAAAATTTGTATGGGCGCCGTGTATTGCAATATCCCTTTAGGTTTAGGACAAAGTTCGCCCCTGGCGGGAAGTGAACTGGCGAATATCTCAACTCTTATTGGCTGGCTGAGCTAGTTAACTTTTCCTAACCTCCCTCTCGGAGCTTGTCTACCAATCAGATTATTCGGTCTTAAGACGGTCCACTTGGAACGGACGAAAGGAAAATTTGAGGAATAAGCCTTAGGGTTAATGAAAAATCAAAGAACATGCCTCTCATTCCTTCAACGCATTTTTTACAGCAATTCCTCCCAACTCGGCAGTAACCACTCTTTTCCTTCGTTTTATTGTTCGATTTTTATTTCTTTCCGATAAGTGCCCAGCAAATGGGCCCGTTAAAGTCCCCCTCAACTTCCTTTTCCTACCCTTTTCTTATTATTTTAAATAGAGTCGGAGTTTATTGTCAGTCCCTTCCAGAAATCCGGAAAGAGCCTTCTCATACTTACTCAGGAAACCGGCCTTCTACCCGGCACACATACTCCTTCTGGACTTGCCGGTTCCGGATCTGCTGTTCCATAAGGCGGGCCCGTTTCGGTGTCCGGCCAAACAGTAGTAGGCCGGATGTCAGCCGGTCTAGCCGGTGTATGGTGCGGAGGTTCTTCAGGTTGTACTCCTTGGCTAGGACGAACACTACGGTGTTATGTCTGTACCGGCCACACGGGTGAACCCTTTGTTATTGTTAGGCGAGGCTCGCTCGTCCTCGTTGACATAGTCCTCCACTGATTTCAGCAGGGGTTTGAACATGGACATTTCCGAATCACCATCCATACCCAGCCAGTTCTCAGCGTTGTGAATGCTGATCAGGTCCCGAATAAGCTCCTCGTCAGTTTTCCCAATGTTCCCGTTCTTGCCCTTCTCCGGCCCGAACACGTAGTGATTGTACAGAGGGTCGTTCACTACTGGGTAACCTGGAGGGGAGAAGAGGAAGAGAGTGAGAAAATTGGACCCTCCATTGGTCAAATTAAGACATCACACTATTAGTGATATTTTAAGACCTTCAACAACTCATTAGATTGAAATGGGGGTCATTTCTGACGAAATCCCTGTGTGCGGAGTCCAGTTTGTAAGACTATTGCATCCCAATTCAACAACTCACTACGAAAAAGGAAGGGTCTTTAGAGTCCCAAAAAACCCATTCTTTGTCGGTGGACACAAGTAGTGGACATTTTTTCTATTTATTAGGGAGTAGTACCTACCCTTTCCACTATTATTTTATTTTTTCTTCTCTCTGATATAACAATTCAATATTTTCTTTCTTGCGCGACGGAAAACCACACAATTTTAAAACCACCTCCCTCGTACTACGTAGTACGTACTCGTAGCATTACTTGGCTTTTGAAAACAAGATAGGTAGTAAAGTAAGAAAGAAAAAAGTAAAAAGTTGGCACACTCAGATGAAAAATAACAAAAGCAAGGTAACTAAATCCTGTGCCCTCGCGCTTTCCATTATAAATGTGATTCGTATGTGGAATGTTAATGTGAGGATTTAATGTAAACATGTGACCTAAGGTGGGTAAATTGTTATCTACGTAAATTTTAATTAAAAAGTACACGTTCAACTACAACTAGGTAAGTACATAAGTAAAAGTTTTGTACTAGATTTGTAATGCCTAAACAATGGTACAGTTGCAGATTTTAATGTAGCGAACTAAGCAGATACATAGTTGCAGATTACCTCCCTTATTATCTTGGTACAAGAATATAATAGGTCGGTAATGTTATAATAGTTGATCGACGCGACCTGACGGTTATGAAAGGAATAAAAATATCGTGCGAAACTCCGATTCCAAGGTACAACACACGGACTACCAAATACCAATTCGGGAACAAATACATCAAACCAGCAACACAACCAAATCATCTCTCTAAGAACTATAAAGCCACGAGCACACTGGTCGTAGCTTAAGGTCGGGACACACATAAGGCCAGTCACTCACTATCGGGTAGACCTGACGGGCGGACCTCTTCAGCCGTACCTGTCAGGTCTACCTGATAAAGAGTAGCCTAACCGCACTGAGCTCGTGCCAACATACGGCCGAGTGTTGGACGTACTACGGCAAGAAGAGCAAATAAGGCATTTGGACGTGTCGGGACACACATTACCGCACCACGACGGTGCTGGCGGGGTTAGAGCCAGTTGAGTTTCACCCGATTTTTTCCCGAATGCCCTGTAGGCAATGTAACTTGAATAAATGTTTCCACTACACACGACACGATTTCTTTCCGAATGACATGTGGGAACGGGCTCTTACTGTGACGTGTGAGCCGACACGTTCAAAATCCTTGTTTTTCTTTCTCGCCGTAGCACGTCCAACACTCGTCCGTACAAGTATATTCGCGCGGACTCGGTGCGGTTATGTGTGTCTCAACCTTTAGTAAATTACTTAAGTTACCACTCCAATGCAAAACTGTAGAAACAATATCCTATCTCACCTCGTCCGAGCTCATCTCAACCCGGTACATAAACACACCCAGAAGGTAAGCGATAGACATCTTGACATCCAAGGAATAAAGGCTGGTGTTCATTGAAACGTTTTCACTTTTTATTCAATAAGACCCTAATGACGAAAAACCTACATAGTTTTTGTATTCATTAAAATAACTTTGAAGTTCTCGATTTCCGTTAAAAAGTATTGGAGAGGAAACTCGAGAATCTTTGTGCAAAATTGAGATATGAACAAAATGAAATTATTTATGGGACTTCTTTTTACCAACATTCATTCCTCTTTAAAAAAAATCCGTGTTTAAAAAAGTTCTTCTTACATTGAAGGATTAAATCCTTCAAATGTTTGAAGTTTATTACCTTTCTATTTTAATTAAAGAATTTCCTTTTTATGCTAACTTTTGTAGACTAGGATTTTCAGTATGTCTTGGAAAATTAGAAGAGAACTTGTACATAAATAAAAATCCCAGTAGTTTCTGTTGGACATTTTTAAACTAAAAGTCTTGGAAAAAGAAAGTAAAAAGGTGCATCAAAATGTTTAAAACAAATACATACATACATACATACATACATACATACATACATACATACACACATACATACGTACAGACCATGGGCTAAAAATCACTTTTTTGCGATTTTGAAAATTTGGACCGATTGCAATACTTTCTCATTACCTTGTATAGGTTCCCTATACGTAAGGGTAATAGAAAGTAAAAAATCCCAGTAGTTTCTGTTGGACATTTTTAAACTAAAAGTCTTGAAAAAAGAAAGTAAAAAGGTGCATCAAAATGTTTAAAACAGTGCTGTGCTGTTAGAAAGTAATGTTGGATCTCGATTAACAAAGGATTAACAAGTTTACAGTTTGTAGTTTTATGAAAGTTGACAATCTGAAATACCTTAAAATTTATTATTGTATTAAATAAAATAGGTAGGTACATAAATATTGATTTTCCTTAACCAAGATCGAAAAATTCCCGGAGGGACGGGCCCCGCTTGTTATTCAAGAAGACACTAATGACGAAAAACCTACACAGTTTTTGTATTCATTAAAATAGCTTTGAAGTTCTCGATTTCCGTTAAAAAGTATTGGAGAGGAAACTCGAGAATCTTTGTGGAAAATTGAGATATAAACAAAATGAAATTATCTATGGGACTTCTTTTTACCAACATTCATTCCTCTTTTAAAAAAATCCGTGTTTAAAAAAGTTCTTCTTACATTGAAGGATTAAATCCTTCAAATGTTTGAAATTTATTACCTTTCTAGGTATTTTAATTAAAGAATTTCCTTTTTATGCTAACTTTTTGTAGACTAGGATTTTCAGTATGTCTTGGAAAATTAGAAGAGAACTTGTACCTACATAAATAAAAATCCCATTAGTTTCTGTTGGACATTTTTAAACTAAAAGTCTTGGAAAAAAGAAAGTAAAAAGGTGCATCAAAATGTTTAAAACAGTGCTGTGCTGTTAGAAAGTAATGTTGGATCTCGATTAACAAGTTTACAGTTTGTAGTTTTATGAAAGTTGACAATCTGAAATACCTTAAAATTTAGAGGCAGATATTATTGAATCTCGATTAACAAAGGATTAACAAGTTTACAGTTTGTAGTTTTATGAAAGTTGACAATCTGAAATACCTTAAAATTTAGAGGCAGATTGGCAGATTTAGAGGCACATTAGAGACAGAGGCAGATATCTATTATTGAAAAAATCTAACAGTGTCTCAATTCACAAATGCATTTCTACGTCAACTTATGTAGGTTCACAGTTAAAACTATTTTAGTTTAGGAACTTGAAATTAGAAAGTTAAAGAAATGTACATATGTAAATTTAACGCTACAAAGTCCCGATTTTGAAAATTTGGACCGATTGCAATACTTTCATTACTAGTATAGCTCCGCTATACTGTAGTAATAGAAAGTAAAAATCTAACAGTGTCTCAATAAATTCACAAATGCATTTCTACGTCAACTTATGTAGGTTCACAGTTAAACAGTTTAGTCTAGGAACTTGAAAGTAGAAAGTTAAAGAAATGTACATGTAAATTTAACGCTACAAAGAAAAAAAAAAGGTCATAGTCATAATATTATGAGGGGAAAAGTTGCTACATTAGAGGACAAAGATGAAAGGGGGGAAAAACGGAAGACACAGCTAGAAGAAAAGTATTAGCATAAGAAGAACATGGAAAACAAAGAGACATGAACAAAGAAACAACAAAATAAACTTGGAAGAAGAGAAGTAGAGGAGTGGAAACAACAATGGGGGGAAAAAAAAAAAAAAAAAAAAAAAAAAAACTCTATGCTCTTTGCTTTCTGTTTGACAGTCCCCTGTTTTTAGACGAACTCGCATTTTATAGAAGACCAATAGGTACACCTATTTCAAAATAGATATCATGTTTTTACGTTACTATAATTTTTTGTTTTGTACACTCAGAAAAAACTATATAGGGTGCCCGAAGCCCAATCGAATGACTGGGTTCCGGAACTCTATATGAAGCTCAACACTATAACAGCATTCCAACAACCTAAATCAGGGGAAGTGATCCAAATAAATAATAACTTGTGCACCCTATAATTTTTTTCTCAGTGTACATGAGAATTTCGCGGGGTTTTATTTTGGTATAGGTATTGTAGAAACACAATTATTACAGTGTGAGACTTAAAGAGGTGTAATAAATTAATAATAGAAAAGCAAGTGAGTGCGAAAGTAACAATAGAAGCAACCTAATTATAACTTGAGTATGTAGCTGTGTGGTAGGCATGTGTTCTGTGTGTGCTATGAATAGAAAAATTACGTACTTAGGTGAGGTAAAGCTACCAAATACCGCTTGTGTTGATAAAGTAATTTTAGAACTCCTGCAAGTAAATACCTAAGAAGTACATACTTATAAACTTATATGTTATAGGTATAAAGGTACTTACATTACCATAGGTATTTAATTAAAACAATACCTATACTTGTGGTAAAAAAAAAAAAAATAAATAAAAATAAGTAGATACCTAAATAGAATGTTGTTAGTATCTTCAAATATCTACAGGTAAGATACCTGCAGATAAGTAGACAACTAACTACGGCAGATAGGTAGAGATTTAGTTAAGCAACTTGGGTAGGTAACACTAAAAAATAATTATAACTAGGCTTGCCAAATATCCAAAATGTCGATTCGGGACGCGAATCCGCGAACATAATTGCCAAATCCGCCAACATAATCGCAAAATCCGCGAACAAAATCGCCAAATCCGCGACCATAATCGCCAAATCCGCGAACATAATTGCGAAATCCGCGAACATAATCGCGAAATCCGCGAACATAATCGCAAAATCCGCGAACATAATCGCGAAATCCGCGAACAAAATCACCAAATCCGCGAACATAATCGCGAAATCCGCGAACAAAATCACCAAATCCGCGAACATAATCGCGAAATCCGCGAACAAAATCACCAAATCCGCGAACATAATCGCGAAATCCGCGAAAAAAATCACGAAATCCGCGAACATAATCGCGAAATCCGCGAAAAAAATCACCAAATCCGCGAACATAATCGCGAAATCCGCGAAAAAAATCACCAAATCCGCGAACATAATCGCGAAATCCGCGAAAAAAATCACCAAATCCGCGAACATAATCGCGAAATCCGCGAAAAAAATCACCAAATCCGCGAACATAATCGCGAAATCCGCGAAAAAAATCACCAAATCCGCGAACATAATCGCGAAATCCGCGAAAAAAATCACCAAATCCGCGAACATAATCGCGAAATCCGCGAAAAAAATCACCAAATCCGCGAACATAATCGCGAAATCCGCGAAAAAAATCACCAAATCCGCGAACATAATCGCGAAATCCGCGAACATAACCGCGAAACCCGCGAACATAATCGCCAAATCCGCGAACAAAATCGCCAAATCCGCGAACATAATCACGAAATCCGCGAACATAATCGCGAAACCCGCGAACATAATCGCCAAATCCGCGAACAAAATCACCAAATCCGCGAACATAATCGCGAAATCCGCGAAAAAAATCACCAAATCCGCGAACATAATCGCGAAATCCGCGAAAAAAATCACCAAATCCGCGAACATAATCGCGAAATCCGCGAAAAAAATCACCAAATCCGCGAACATAATCGCGAAATCCGCGAAAAAAATCACCAAATCCGCGAACATAATCGCGAAATCCGCGAAAAAAATCACCAAATCCGCGAACATAATCGCGAAATCCGCGAAAATAATCGCGAAATCCGCGAACATAATCGCGAAAACCGCGAA
>NW_007378863.1:38050-41414 GCF_000475195.1 Diaphorina citri | reverse complement strand
ATTTCTAGATACCATGCACCAATGCTGGTACCCAGTCACCAGTCACTGCATTGCACGGAATTAATAAACTTATCTGTATATTCATACAAAAAGCAATAAAATTATTTCAGCAGCTGATATTGCATAAGTACCAATAAATTTTCATACAGTCAACTTCATTTCAAAACCAACCTGAAAAGCAAGTTTGAACTTACCAAAGTTACTAAATGCTTTTTCTAAAAGTTACATATGCCAAAATAATAGTAATAAAAAATATATTATGACGACCACTCAAGCTCAGACCTGATTCTGTCAGACGGTCTGAGTGGCCGGCATGAGACTACACTGAGAAAAAAATTGGTGACAGGGTGCCACAAGTTTAGGGTGGAAGAACTCTATTATTGGGTTACTTCCCCTGATTTATGCTGTTGGAATGCTATTGGTGTAAAGGTATTATATAGTGTCGAGCTTCCCGATATAGAGTTCAATACCAGAGTGCCGGAACCCAGTCACCAGATTAGGCTGCCGGCGCCCATTTTTTTCTCAGTGTAGGCAAATAGGTAACCAATGTATCCGTTATTTCGTATTTAAATTTAAAGGCAAGTATGTAGTTTTTTTTTCTTCCTTCTTCTTACGTTTCTTCTTCGTTTTCGTCCTTTCTTCTTTCTTCTCCTCGTTCCTTCTTCCCTCTCTCTGTTCTCCTTCTTCTAATCTTTGTTCCCTCTTTTCCTCTTCTCTTCTTCTAATCCTTCTTCCCTCTTCCTGTTCTCCTTCTTCTAATCCTTCTTCCCTCTTTTCCTCTTCTCTTCTTCTAATCCTTCTTCCCTCTTCCTCTTCTCTTCTTCTAATCCTTCTTCCCTCTTCCTCTTCTCTTCTTCTAATCCTTCTTCCCTCTTCCTCTTCTCTTCTTCTAATCCTTCTTCCCTCTCCCTGTTCTCTTCTTCTAATCCTTCTTCCCTCTTCCTCTTCTCTTTGTTCACAGTTAAACAGTTTAGTCTAGGAACTTGAAAGTAGAAAGTTAAAGAAATGTACATGTAAATTTAACGCTACAAAGAAAAAAAAGGTCATAGTCATAATATTATGAGGGGAAAAGTTGCTACATTAGAGGACAAAGATGAAAGGGTTAAGTTAGAACAGGTGACGTCGAGGGTTAAGTTAGAACAGGTGACGTGAGGGTTAAGTTAGAACAGGTGACGTCGAGGGTTAAGCTAGTCCGCCCGGGCTCTTGCTATATTTCAGACAAATACAATTTTACAATTCAATCATCACATTTTGAACTGCACATCTGCACAAAATAGGGACAAGGACTCTGATTCTTATAGTTTCCCTCTGTAAATAACAAAGATTCCATGGAGGTAAAGAAGACCTCATAGTCTAAAGCTGTGTCCGCTGTCCATACAGAGTCGATGGCCGTCGATCGACGAGGTGAATCGATGTTATCGAGGCAGTGTGTACGGTTTCAGTCGACGTCGAGCAAAGGATTTTGGAAACCCGTAGAAAGTCGGTACGGATCAATGTGAAAAACACAAAAGACATTGTGGACGGGGTAACTTTTTTTTCCAGTCGACTATCGATCGACGGCCATCGACTATGTGTCGACGCAGCTTCATACCCACTTGAGTATCACACTTTACGACTTGAGAATTCTCAACAGTTGAAAAAAAAAAAATAAATAATTCTGACAGGTGGAAAAACTCCATGTGACAAACACAACACAAGTACATTTAATACGAAATGATAGTTGTACACGCTATATGAAATACGAGTTCTAAGATACAATGTAAGTAGTTTACCAGAGAAGAAATAGGTATATAAATTACTTTCTGGTTTCTTCCAGTTTTCATGTCCTGAGCTTCACTGCGCCAGGTTAAGTCGGAACGAAATTAAGACGGAAAATGGTTTTCCCAAAGTGTCACTGAACTTTGTTGCGTCAAGGCATGGGCTTGCGATAGGGGAACCAAAACTTGAAACTCCTGAATCCTGATGTCTTCCCGAAGGACTAGTGTTTCGGGTTAAAGGGTCAAATTATGAAAAAGGGTTATGTACTTTGAAGAAAACCTTTGACGAAAACCAAACGGGGGAAAATTGTACTTATACAAAGTGTATACCATTTTTAATCAACACATTCGAACAGCCTAGTTTCGTGTTCATTGGAAATCTTCAGCTAGACATATAGCTCTCAAGGTGCTACCGCAGCGCGCAGATCTTTTGCGATGGAAATTTTGGGAAACAGAAGAGTTGTGCGGCCCACAATCTCTATTTATCAGAACGTGTGGCCGGCCTTTTAGTGGATAGTTAATTTGACAATAACCCTTATTTCATAATTCGGCCCTTAAACTGTGTTGACGCCGTCGATCAATGGTCGATCGACGAGGTGAATCTATGATGTCGAGGCAATGTACGGTGTCAGTCACCATCGATCAACGGCGTCGACTATGTGTGGACACAGCTTTAGAGGTTGCGTCCCCCGGGAAATTTCACATGTCCTCAGGGAAGGCGGGACGCGGGACGTTTGTCCCTCGGGACTCAGGAGGTTGTCCTCACGCGCTTACCGGGAGGGAGGATGGTTTGTCCAAAACCACAAGGTCTTCATCGAGGTAGAGTATGTGGATTTTCTTTGCTAACACTGGGGTCTCGTGTCTGCAAAACCCATTGGGAATGAGAGGTGAGCCAAAAACAAAAGCAGTCAAGGACGACAGAGGAAAGTAAAGGCCGGACGACAGAAGTTGAAATCGGACGTAAAAATCTAAGAATCGGATTTTCGCGTGACCTCAAAGTGTTTTTTTTTTTTTTTTTTTCAAATTCAGATCATTTAATTTGACCGCGATCAGGCTATTCCGGTTGAAAATAGTGAAAGGGACAAATACCGGTCCAGAAACAAAAAGCTGATGAGCCTCGTTTTACAAAGTTTTTAGGAGGGAAGCCAATAAATTAATTGATTAGGTACAAATGATACGAATTTTTGATCGCTCTTGATTTTGGAAGATGATTTTAAGTCCGACATTTCAACTTCTGACGTCCTCTGGTGAACAATGACAACGGTAAGACAAACAATGAAATGGGGAAACATATTTCAGCCCAACAATCTCAGCATATAGCGAGCTTCAGATCATGTAAACGTGAGAAAGCATTTCGGTGTCCTTTGTTGGTTTTTTTTCTCTGTGAAATACGAGAATTTTGGGGCGTCCTTCAATGGCGAACTATAGACAGAACACGATGCTACAAGATTAACGGCTCTAATGGGGAAGCACAAGGCTCATGTCAAAATTGAAAAGGCTAGTAAGGCTAAAAACAGAGTAGAGCATAGAGCATCGAGCAGGTAGAGGGAAGTGACGATAGAGATATGCGACGACTCCAAACCGCATTGAGCTGAGAGGAGATAAAA
>NW_007378863.1:0-37947 GCF_000475195.1 Diaphorina citri | reverse complement strand
GGGGGAAAAACGGAAGACACAGCTAGAAGAAAAGTATTAGCATAAGAAGAACATGGAAAACAAAGAGACATGAACAAAGAAACAACAAAATAAACTTGGAAGAAGAGAAGTAGAGGAGTGGAAACAACAAAGTAAAACAAAATCAAAGGTCTGTGAAAAGTCTCGAAAAGTACAGACAGACAGTCTACCTTACACAACCAATATAATTGGGACTTTGAACTTTTTTCACATAAATATGTACCAAAGTCTCGAAAAGTACAGACAGACAGTCTACCTTACACAACCAATATAATTGGGACTTTGAACTTTTTTCACATAAATATGTACCTACATAGCTACCTAGGTAGGTAGTACAAATCTAAGATTAGATATCTCAATATTCTCAAATATTATTCCAATATTTGCCCCAAATTTAACATCATAAGTTGGAACTCAAATGGTGGACTCACCGCTCCAAAATCTTCTTTGGTCATCTTTGGAGATTGGCCATGTTGGGAGAATTAGATAAGCAATAATATCGATGGTGTAAGGTAGGCTTGAAAGAGAAGTAGCAGGACAATAACGAAGACATAATGATATGTCTACATGTACATGCTGTTGTTTCATTCTATTGAAATATTTACTGCATTTGTTTCTGGGGGGTTCTAAGATTAGATATCTCAATATTCTCAAATATTATTCCAATATTTGCCCCAAATTTAACACCATAAGTTGGAACTCAAATGGTGGACTCACCGCTCCAAAATCTTCTTTGGTCATCATTGGAGATTGGCCATGTTGAGAGAACTAGATAAGCAATAATACTGATGGTGTAAGGTAGGCTTGAAAGAGAAGTAGCAGGACAATAACGAAGACATAATGATATGTCTACATGCTGTTGTTTCATTCTATTGAAATATTTACTGCATTTGTTTCTGGGGGGTTAGATTTATATTTGAACTTTGAACCTAACTGGCGCAGTCGAAGTTAGGACAAAACTTGGACGGTATTAAGCAGAAACGAACCTACCATACAGGGAATTGCCTCGATTGCCTTATGGAGGTAATTCCCTTATGGATTCACCAACAAGAGGAGAGGAAAAACTTTCAGCCTCTTTGATAGTGTAAGACGTTTCTTCAATAAATGAAGGCATAATTTTGCCAATAATGATAATAACATTACTTTCATCATTATAGGATAAGGAAGGTAAAAAGGATTGAAAGTCAGCTCCCATGGCGTAGTGGTCACTGCACTCGCCTTGCACGCGGGAGACCCGGGTTCGATTCCCGGCGGGGTCAAGAAATTTGTATCAAGCAAATGATTGATTCCGTGACTGGATGTTGCGGGGCCCACTCAGCCTCGACTGAAGGATAAAAGGTTACTAAATCCTGTGCGCGCTCCTCGGCGTTTCCATGTATAAATGTGATTCGTATGTGGAATTTCGATGTTGAGGATTTAATGTAAAACATGTGAGCCTAAAGGTGTGGTAAATTGTCGCTTATCTACGGCTAAGGTGTGTGTGTGAGAAAGTACACGTTCAACTCAACTACGTAAGTACATCAAGTTAAAAGTTTTGTACTAGGATTTTAAGTGCGCGCCTAAACAATGGACAGTTGCGATTTTAATGTACGAACGTTAAGAGGATACATAGTTGGCAGATACCTCCCTTATTAATCTTGGTACAAGGAATCGGATAAGTAGGTTCGGGTACATGGTTGGCTAGTAATTAGTTGATCGACGCGACCTGACGGGGGGGAGTACAGGACGACATCGGACTACCAAATACCTAATTCGGGATTCAAATGACATCACAGGCCAGGCATACATCAGAGACCAAATCATCGCGTCTCTAACAACTATGAAAGCCTACGAGACACACTGGTCCGTTAGCTTTAGGCTCGGGACAGCAGAAGTCCACGTTCCAGTGACTATCAGAGGTAGACCTGACGGGCGGACCTCTTCAGCCGTACCTGTCAGGTCTACCTGATAAAGAGTAGCCTAACCGCACTGAGCTCGCGCCAACATACGGCCGAGTGTTGGACGTACTACGGCAAGAAGAGCAAACAAGGCATTTGGACGTGTCGGGACACACATCACCGCACCACGACGGTGCTGGCGGGGTTAGAGCCCGTTGAGTTTCACCCGATTTTTTCCCGAATGCCCTGTAGGCAATGTAACTTGAATAAATGTTTCCACTACACACGACACGATTTCTTTCCGAATGACATGTGGGAACGGGCTCTTACTGTGACGTGTGAGCCGACACGTTCAAAATCCTTGTTTTTCTTTCTCGCCGTAGCACGTCCAACACTCGTCCGTACAAGTATATTCGCGCGGACTCGGTGCGGTTATGTGTGTCTCAACCTTTAGTAAATTACTTTCTGGTTTCTTCCAGTTTTCATGTCCTGAGCTTCACTGCGCCAGGTTAAGTCGGAACGAAATTAAGACGGAAAATGGTTTTCCCAAAGTGTCACTGAACTTTGTTGCGTCAAGGCATGGGCTTGCGATAGGGGAACCAAAACTTGAAACTCCTGAATCCTGATGTCTTCCCGAAGGACTAGTGTTTCGGGTTAAAGGGTCAAATTATGAAAAAGGGTTATGTACTTTGAAGAAAACCTTTGACGAAAACCAAACGGTGGAAAATCGTACCTATTCAAAGTGTATACCATTTTTAATCAACACATTCGAACAGCCTAGTTTCGTGTTCATTGGAAATCTTCAGCTAGACATATAGCTCTCAAGGTGCTACCGCAGCGCGCAGATCTTTTGTGATGGAAATTTTGGGAAACAGAAGAGTTGTGCGGCCCACAATCTCTATTTATCAGAACGTGTGGCCGGCCTTTTAGTGGATAGTTAATTTGACAATAACCCTTATTTCATAATTCGGCCCTTAAACTGTGTTGACGCCGTCGATCAATGGTCGATCGACGAGGTGAATCTATGATGTCGAGGCAATGTACGGTGTCAGTCACCATCGATCAACGGCGTCGACTATGTGTGGACACAGCTTTAGAGGTTGCGTCCCCCGGGAAATTTCACATGTCCTCAGGGAAGGCGGGACGCGGGACGTTTGTCCCTCGGGACTCAGGAGGTTGTCCTCACGCGCTTACCGGGAGGGAGGATGGTTTGTCCAAAACCACAAGGTCTTCATCGAGGTAGAGTATGTGGATTTTCTTTGCTAACACTGGGGTCTCGTGTCTGCAAAACCCATTGGGAATGAGAGGTGAGCCAAAAACAAAAGCAGTCAAGGACGGCAGAGGAAAGTAAAGACGGACAACAGAAGTTGAAATCGGACGTAAAAATCTAAGAATTGGATTTTCGCGTGACAAAGTGGGTTTTTTTTCAAATTCAGATCATTTAATTTGACAGCGATCAGGCTGTTCCGGTTGAAAATAGTGAAAGGGACAAATACCGGTCCAGAAACAAAAGCTGATGAGCCTCGTTTTACAAAGTTTTTTAGGAGGGAAGCCAATAAGTTAATTGATTAGGTACAAATGATACGAATTTTTGATCGCTCTTGATTTTGGAAGATGATTTTAAGTCCAACATTTCAACTTCTGACGTCCTCTGGTGAACAATGACAACGGTAAGACAAACAATGAAATGGGGAATCATATTTCAGCCCAACAATCTCAGCATATAGCGAGCTTTAGATCATGTAAACGTGAGAAAGCATTTCGGTGTCCTTTGTTGGTTTTTTTTTTCTGTGAAATACGAGAATTTTGGGGCGTCCTTCAATGGCGAACTATAGACAGAACACGATGCTACAAGATTAACTGCTCTAATGGGGAAGCACAAGGCTCATGTCAAAATTGAAAAGGCTAAAAACAGAGTAGAGCATTTATCTACCCATCTTTTCGTTGGTAATTTAATTGCTTTTTCTAATTTCTAGATACCATGCACCAATGCTGGTACCCAGTCACCAGTCACTGCATTGCACGGAATTAATAAACTTATCTGTATATTCATACAAAAAGCAATTATTTCAGCAGTATATACTATTGCATACCAATAAATTTTCATGCAGTCAACTTCATTTCAAAACCAACCTGAAAAGCAAGTTTGAACTTACCAAAGTTACTAAATGCTTTTTCTAAAAGTTACATATGCCAAAATAATAGTAATAAAAAATATATTATGACGACCACTCAAGCTCAGACTTGGTTCTGTCAGACAGTCTGAGTGGCCGGCACGAGACTACACTGAGAAAAAAATTGGTGACAGGGTGCCACAAGTTTAAGGTGGAAGAACTCTATTCTTGGGTTACTTCCCCTGATTTATGCTGTTGGAATGCTATTGGTCTAAAGGTATTATATGTATAGTGTCGAGCTTCCCGATATAGAGTTCAATACCAGAGTGCCGGAACCCAGTCACCAGATTAGGCTGCCGGTGCCCCATTTTTTTCTCAGTGTAGGCAAATAGGTAACCAATGTATCCGTTATGTCGTATTTAAATTTAAAGGCAAGCATGTAGTTTTTTTTCTCTTCCTTCTCCTTACGTTTCTTCTTCGTTTTCGTCCTTTCTTCTCCTCGTTCCTTCTTCCCTCTCTCTGTTCTCTTCTTCTAATCCTTCTTCCCTCTTCCTCTTCTCTTCTTCTAATCCTTCTTCCCTCTTCCTCTTCTCTTCTTCTAATCTTTCTTCCCTCTTCCTCTTCTCTTCTAATCCTTCTTCCCTCTCCCTCTTCTCTTCTTCTAATCCTTCTTCCCTCTTCCTCTTCTCTTCTTCTAATCCTTCTTCCCTCTTCCTCTTCTCTTCTTCTAATCCTTCTTCCCTCTTCCTGTTCTCCTTCTTCTAATCCTTCTTCCCTCTTCCTCTTCTCTTCTTCTAATCCTTCTTCCCTCTTCCTCTTCTCTTCGAGCCGCCCTCATTTCTTTCATCAGTGGAATCAGCTGCTTTCTTCTTTCCAGTACATTTTTAGAGAATTCTTCGCACACTGCCATTTTGCCATACCGTCCGTAATAGTAATACAGTTTTATTTTTTATTTACAATCTGTCAAAGGCTGTTGTTCATTCTCCCACGTATTTTTACTTTCTACTTTTATTATTTATTTAATGTTATTTTTATTTGTTCCCCATTTTCTGCCTCCTTCTAGATTTAATTTGTATTTTTTTTCGCCGTTTCCCTTCCACACGAGAATTTTTTCCCCGGCAGGAAAAAATCATTTACTCCTGATTGTGTCAAAAACAAACAAGTACGTGTATGGAGTTTCCAGTTCTAATTCTAAACAGCTTTGCTTGATAACTCTCTTAACCCGCCACACACACGTTCAAGCATGCCTGACAGGTCGCTCTCTTAACCCGCCACACACACACGTTCAAGCATGCCTGACAGGCCGCGTGTGGCGGAAAAAGGATCACAGGCAACAGGCATCCTGAAATACCGCTTGATGCATGATTAAAATTGAACCATTCAACCTGCCTGTTATACACCACACACGGTCAAGCATGCCTGACAGGTCGCCTGACAGGTCGCGTGTAACGGAAAAAGGATCACAGGCAACAGGCAGCCCGAAATACCGCGTAGGTCGTTATGTTTGAGTCTATAGTCTACATCCACCTTCTCGTAGTTCACAGTCAGGGACCCTGATCTGATACACCGCTCCTGAAAGCAAACACAAAGTATGTTAATTATTTAATGCCGAAGGTCCTGGGTTCTATTTCTCGTAGGGTCGACATTTCTCCGGCTCTCTGTTTGGGGATCGGTTCACTTAGACTCGTGGGGTTGTTGGGTAGTTGGGACAGTTGAGTAGATACTAAAAATTGAGTTGATTTTGATGAAACTTGGCAAAAATGATCAGCACAAAGGAAATTTGCTTATTAAATTGTGGAACCCTAGGGCCTCAATACCCGACACATAAAAAAAAAAATCATTAGATAAGTAGGTAACTATAACTATGTACTGACTACTCTCAATACCTACTGATGTCATCTTCTTCTTCCCCTATGTTTATTCCCTTGTATTTACATGGAAATCATGGAATCCCTTGATAATTTAGGTAAATTGAAAAATTGATTTAGGCATTTAGATCAATGGTAATTTTATTAAAGAGGACGTATATCTAGACATTTCTATAGGGTATTGGGGTTCAAGATAACAAAGAGAGTAACCTGTTTTTTGTTGGGTGTTAATAATTTTTACTTTTTAGCCATTGTAGCCAAGAGTACTACACGTGTATCACATTCTTCCCTCTTCCTGTTCTCCTTCTTCTAATCCTTCTTCCCTCTTCCTCTTCTCTTCTTCTAATCCTTCTTCCCTCTCCCTGTTCTCTTCTTCTAATTCAAGGCAAGTATGTTTTTTTTTTTTTTTCTTCTTCTTTTTTTCTTCCTTCTTCTTACGTTTCTTCTTCGTTTTCGTCCTTTCTTCTTTCTTCTCCTCGTACCTTCTTCCCTCTTCCTCTTCTCTTCTTCTAATCTTTCTTCCCTCTCCCTGTTCTCCCTAATCCTTCTTCCCTCTCCCTCTTCTCTTCTTCTAATCCTTCTTCCCTCTCCCTCTTCTCTTCTTCTAATCCTTCTTCCCTCTTCCTGTTCTCCTTCTTCTAATCCTTCTTCCCTCTCCCCCTTCTAATCCTTCTTCCCTCTTCCTCTTCTCTTCTTCTAATCCTTCTTCCCTCTCCCTGTTCTCCTTCTTCCTTTTTTTCGATACAAAAAAAATCACGTAGCCATTGACAAATATCCCGTCTATCTTTCAACGTGCTGAATTGAAATTGGATTTCTGTATCAAAATGAAATTTACAATACAATATTAGGTGAGGTGCACAACAGAGAAGCAGCAAAGTTGCAATGCATTCCATCTCAATGCGATCGGAGGAATGTCAGGTATTTTGCTACGAGAAATAACTTTGCTTTCAGTCACAAATAGAAAAAAAAGGTAAAAAAAGTTGGGTAAAAAAATGCTGAAAGATTTTATTGTAGCCAGGTTTGAAATTTGAAGCAGTAAGACGCGTTCTGAATTATAAGCACTCCCAAGAAGATTAGCACAGACTCGAAGGTGTTGGGTTCGAAGCCCGGAAATTTCGACAGAATTATTCAAATTTTATTTGAAAAAAGGATTTAGTTAAAAAAAAATATTAGGGTACCTGAAAAAAATATTAGGGTACCTGTAGACATAATTTAGTGAAATCGAAAAACCGAAATCCAACATAATTTACAAATACAGTGTGCAAAGAGGAAGAATTAATTTCGAGGCCCTTCAGTCAAAATAATGAAAGGGTTTTCTTTCTTAGGGGAAAAAAGAAAGAGAGAATTATCTACAGGGAGGGTGTAAAAAAAAACTCGGGTCCATGTTTCTCAAATCTTAAATACTTGCGCAGGTAAACCATAACGGCCATGGCTGGCCTTGAGATCAACTATGAGTAGAGTAGGACAGTAGGGCATACACATAAACTTGTCAACTACAACACCACTTCGTCCCTCGGGACTCAGGAGGTTGTAGCTGTCATATTTCCTATAAGGTCACAATTCGTATGTAAAATTTGAGAAACATTAGCAGAGGCGGAGGGTAAAAAAGTTGGTCATTTTTCAGAAGTCACGTCAATGGAAAATGACTAGAGACCTAGCTAGAAGGAGGTGTCACAAATGATGACCAGTGGTGTTATTATAGGGTTAGGTTAAAAACAAAAAGGAGCTTCCTCATTGTCGTGGCTTCTGAATAATTACCAAAAAAAAAAGTTCAAGGGGAAAAGGGGGGCGGCAGTCTCGCAGGCCGTTTACTTACAGGGATGGAGGCCGGTTTGTTAACAACCAACATGTCCTCGTCTAAATGCACTATGGTGATAGGGTCGGCCGTCACGGGAACCTCATGCCTGGAAACACACCAAACAGTAACGGTCGGGGGTTCGTCTTATAGAACGTGCTGGCAACCCCGCAAAAAAAATGGCTGCAAAAATGGTAACCTTGCAAAAATGACAACCCTGGTAAAAGCCTCGCTTGTTTGCAGAGAGGGTTCAAAGTGACAACCCCGCAAATGCTTAACTCCTTGAAGGCCAGAAAAAAATGTCTTTAAATGCCATTTTAGGGGCAGTGGTTAATGTCATGCCCACCAACCTTCAAAGGGTTAATTGGTTAATGTAATGACCACCAACCTTCAAAGGGTTAATAGAAGGTTTCTTGTCATCCAATGGTTTCTGTAGTCATATATTGGTTTTTCGGGCGTGCAAAAGTTTTGGGGAATAGGTCTTTGCATGTGACCTAAGGTGGGTAAATTGTTATCTACGTAAATTTTAATTAAAAAGTACACGTTCAACTACAACTAGGTAAGTACATAAGTAGACGCATTGTACTAGATTTGTAATGCCTAAACAATGGTACAGTTGCAGATTTTAATGTAGTAAACTAAGCAGATACATAGTTGCAGATTACCTCCCTTATTATCTTGGTACAAGAATATAATGGGTCGGTAATGTTATAATAGTTAATCGAGGCGACACGACGGTTATGAAAGGAATAAAAATATCGTGCGAAACTCCGATTCCAAGGTACAACACACGGACTACCAAATACCAATTTGGGAACAAATACATCAAACCAGCAACACAACCAAATCATCTCTCTAAAAACTATAAAGCCACGAGCACACTGGTCGTAGCTTAAGGTCGGGACACACATAAGGCCAGTCACTCACTGTCAGGTAGACCTGACGGGCGGACCTCTTCAGCCGTACCTGTCAGGTCTACCTGATAAAGAGTAGCCTAACCGCACTGAGCTCGCGCCAACATACGGCCGAGTGTTGGACGTACACCAAACAGTAACGGTCGGGGGTTCGTCTTATAGAACGTGCTGGCAACCCCGCAAAAAATGGCTGCAAAAATGGTAACCTTGCAAAATTGACAACCCTGTAAAAGCCTCGCTTGTTTGCAGAGAGGGTTCAAAGTGACAACCCCGCAAATGCTTAACTCTTTGAAGGCCAGAAAAAAAATGTCTTTAAATGCCATTTTAGGGGCAGTGGTTAATGTAATGACCACCAACCTTCAAAGGGTTAATTGGTTAATGTAATGACCACCAACCTTCAAAGGGTTAATAGAGGGTTTCTTGTCATCCAATGGTTTCTGTAGTCATATATTGGTTTTTCGAGCGTGCAAAAGTTTTGGGGAATAGGTCTTTGGTCACACCTACAATGTCTGCTCATACAAAATTACAAACACTTTTCGACGGTTTTTGTCACACAAAAGTTTTGTGGCCGTACATGGGTTTTTGGCCATAATGAAGTTTTTTGGTCATCGGTAGATTGGTACAAAATTTTTACAAATTACCCTCCAAGCTCACACTAGTCTGAATTGGGTGATCTTTATTTAATTTGTAAATTATACCTATATTGAAGTTACTTACTAATATCTTACTACCTATATTGAAGTTACTAATATCTAAATTGTGGTCTTTTTCCACCCCACAGTATTCTTTAAAGTCTTTAAACCATAACTTTAAGCTCACTAATACACAGTTTATCTAGCCTTTGCCTTACTCCACTGCCACCAAACAGTAACGGTCGGGGGTTCGTCTTATAGAACGTGCTGGCAACCCCGCAAAAAATGGCTGCAAAAATGGTAACCTTGCAAAAATGACAACCCTGTAAAAGCCTCGCTTGTTTGCAGAGAGGGTTCAAAGTGACAACCCCGCAAATACTTAACTCTTTGAAGGCCAGAAAAAAATGTCTTTAAATGCCATTTTAGGGGCAGTGGTTAATGTAATAACCATCAACCTTCAAAGGGTTAATGGAGGGTTTCTTGTCATCCAATGGTTTCTGTAGTCATATATTGGTTTTTCGAGCGTGCAAAAGTTTTGGGGAATAGGTCTTTCCTTTGAAGGCCAGAAAAAAATGTCTTTAAATGCCATTTTAGGGGCAGTGGTTAATGTAATGACCACCAACCTTCAAAGGGTTAATGGAGGGTTTCTTGTCATCCAATGGTTTCTGTAGTCATATATTGGGTTTTCGAGCGTGCAAAAGTTTTGGGGAATAGGTCTTTGGTCACACCTACAATGTCTGCTCAAGTGCTCATACAAAAATACAAAATTACAAACGCTTTTCGACGGTTTTTGTCACACAAAAGTTTTGTGGCCGTACATGGATTTTGGATTATCGTGCATATTGCATAACCGTATTTTTCGTCGAAGGGGCGAGGGGCAATTTAAAGTTTGATACCTGACTATTTTGACCAAGAAAGTAAGTTTCTCCTTAGAGGACTGGGGAAGATGAAATAGAGAACTGGGGAAGATGAAATAGTCTGTCCAATTTAGCTTGAGAGTCAAAATTACAAACGCTTTTCGACGGTTTTTGTCACACAAAAGTTTTGTGGCCGTACATGGGTTTTTGGCCATAATGAAGTTTTTTGGTATATTGGTACAAAATTTTTACAAACACAAGTACGAGGGGTAGGTACTTGAGACCAAGAAAAAAATAAATAGACAATTTAGATAAAACAAATTGAAAATCATGCTACTAATACTCTGGAGAATATAAGACAAATAGGTAGATAGAATGTTGTAGCTTGTGAAAATAAATTGAGGAATCGGCTGAAATTCTAGCGAAAAAAGCAAGGTGACATAAAAACATGAAATACTGTAGGTTTGGCCTGAACAGTTAAAGGGATACCTCCGTCTCTCACAGGTCAAAAATAAATCAAATGAAATTTAAATAAAAATAAAATAGAAAAGAATAACTAAAGAAGTAGCCGCTGTCCCAAAAAACAGGCCTATCAAAAAGGAACATAAAAAGTAACAATAATGAATGCTCAAACTGTCTACGAATTCTTTCATGTATTCTTTGCTTGGCAGGCCGCACTACCTTGCTCACCAGGGGCCTCCTCTTCTGCTTTGATGGCGTGTTAATTGCAATTATTTTAATTACGATCGCCATTTATCTTGTTTTAATTATTCGTTTTATCACCCGACCCGGGATGTTCCTATTTGAATTCATGCCAGAGACACAAATGATTCGGAAATCCCATTACTTAAGTTTTACGTACCAAGGAGTTTAATGCCTAACGAACCAAGGCCGGGGTTTTATCCGGATAATCTTGCAACTGAATCCAGTGGCCCTCTCCAGAAAATATAATTTCGCAACTTTGCACTCCGCATTTCGCAAGATTTTGACGTCACAACTATTACAGGCAAACCTGCCTAATTGGGAATCGAATTATCCAAGTTTCCCCTATTACAAAAGTGTTTCACAATTGCAAATGAGGGGGCACGATTTTTTCCCCGTTTATCTAGGTTTCCCTAGACGGGTCCCAATTAGACAGGTTTGACTGTATTATGGTTATGTAAGGTTTTTAAAGGGTTTTTCTATCGACTGTAGTTATTATGGTTATGTAGGTAAGGTTTTTAAAGGGGTTTTCTATCAGTAATATTACATCATGAGTGTCAAGACTTTTGTGACGTACGAAATAGGACCAAAATTGTTTCTGAAACTCAAACCAACTACCTTTTAGGAAGAAGGAGAGAAAGGGAGAAGAGAAAAAGAGAAGTCTACATTTTTAACGATCTGTGTTTCCAAGTTTAAAGAGCGAGTAAATTTTTATGTTTGCCTTAAATAATAAAAACTAAACAGGAGTCTGAAGGAGCTAGGAGTGTAGAGGACTGTAGACTCTAAAGCAGAGGTTCTCAATCTGTGGTAGGTACACGGAGATATTTCTGGTGTGATTTGTCTGGTAAATGCGATAAACAAATCTGGCAACCCTAGTTGGGAGAGAGAGCGAAATCTGCAATCAGTGCACCAAAAAATTGGTATCGTACTATGATTAACACGAAAATTTCGCCTGCGGCGCTATAATTTCTTTATTTAACCCCCAAACCACACAAATTTCATGTTTGATGGGACGCCAAAAGAACCTTGAGGTGTCTGGTGGTACGCACTACGCAGTACTTGAAAGTTTGGGAATCCCTGCTCTATAGAGCTACAAAGCTGTAGAGTGTAGACAAAGTACCTCTTCCTTTCATTTAAAAGCCAAACAACAAACGATCCGTTTTTACCGTCCGTAATAGAATAATTCTTTATTTGTATTGTTATGTATACAATTTGGAGTTTGACAACAAATCAAAAAAAAAAAAAGTGAACAGATAACATTTCATAATTACCTACCTTCATAATTAATCACCTTTCAATTTTTTTTTTTTTTTTTCCTTAACATAATACCTATGTAAATTGCTGAGGTACCTACAAACCAATATCCCTCTTAATAAAATAACAATGTAAAACTACTTACTGTAGGTACCAAGTTTTTTTTTTTTTTTTTTTTTTTTTTTTCCTTTTTTTTTTTCCCCCTTTTTTTCCCCCCTTATATTTTTTTTTTTTTTTTTTTTTTTTTTTTTTTTTTTTTTCGCCGTTTCCCTTCCACACGAGAATTTTTTCCCCGGCAGGAAAAAATCATTTACTCATGATTGTGTCAAAAACAAACAAGTACGTGTATGGAGTTTCCAGTTCTAAACAGCTTTGCTTGATAACTCTCTTAACGTCTCTTTCCTGAGTTTCCTGTCAGTTTAATAAGGCCCTCACACACGTTCAAGCATGCCTGACAGGTCGCCTGACAGGCCGTGTGTGGCGGAAAAAGGATCACGGCAACAGGCAGCCCGAAATACCGCTTGATACATGATTAAAATTGAACCATTCAACCTGCCTGTTATACGCCACACACGGTCGAGCTTGCTTGAACGTGTGTGAGGGCCTTATTAAACTGACAGGAAACTCAGGAAAGAGACGTTTATATGAGGGAAGTTAGCTACTTGAATAACGAGACGTTTATATGAGGGAAGTTAACTACTTGAATAACGAGACCTTTATATGACGGAAGTTAACTACTTGAATAACGAAGTGACTTCCAAGATTTAACAAGACGATTTTGTCTGTATGTCTGAAAAGCAAATGTCCTTTATCTAATGTTTGCGTCTGTCTGTTTGTCTGTAACGTTTGTTACACAGTAACTTCCGATTTTGATGAAATTTGGTAGACACAAGGAAATTAACTCTATACCTAAGTATTTTATCCGGGGTCGCGGCAAAATTTGGTGAGAAAATTTCTGTATTGTTTTGAGAAAATTTCCACCCCCGCCGGGATTTGAACCCAGTACCTCTCCGGTTGAGAGTCAACCACTCGGGCACAGAGTTGGGCTCGAACATTCAATAGTAGTTGGACAAGGACTTAACACGACTTGTGAAGTTTCATCAAATATGATACGTGAATATGACTATTACTAGGAGAGAAACCTCAAGCACGTTCTGCTTTCTCATTTTCTCCTAAAAAAAAAATAAAAATAAAAAAAAAAAAATAGTGCTTTGTACCGGATATCAGAGTTCCATAGAGAGAAACAGACGAAAGAGACAGTGAAAAAGGTTTTTGGTTTTGTCGAAAAATATTAGAAAGAGTAGGAGAGCTACGAAAAGAGAGAGAAATGGAGAAGAAAAAAGAGAGATGGAGAGAAGAGAGAGAGAGAAATGGAGAAGAAAAAAGAAAGTGAGAGAGAGAGAGAAGAAAAAAGAGAGATGGAGAGAAGAGAGAGAGAGAGAGAGAGATGTTCTCTCGTTACATAACGAATCAATTGCCTGATGTTACGAAACAAATGTATTGTGTCGCGTTATAATAAACAAAAATGTCTACTACCTAAAGAAAGAAACAGAGAGAGAGGGAGAGAGAGAGAGAGAAGGGGGGAAAGAAAGAAAAGAGAGATGGAGAGAAGAGAGAGAGAGAGAGAGAGAGAGAGAGAGAGAGAGAGAGAGAAATGTTCTCTCGTTACATAACGAATCAATTACCTGATGTTACGAAACAAATGTATTGTGTCCCGTTATAATAAACAATACAAAATGTCTACTCTTACCCGAGATAAAGCGAGAAAGAGAGAGAGAGAAGGGGGGAAAGAAAGAAAAGGGAGAGAGCTAGGGGGAAATAAAGAGGGAGAGAGAATAGGGAAAGAAACAGAGGAAGGAAGGAAATATGCCGATCTAAAGTTACGAAACAAATCATTTTGTCTTTTGTTACCGAAAAAGCAAAGGCGTTATTGTGTTCGTGAGAAGAAGACCCCGGGAGGGAGAGAATGGTTATGCAATACACAAAACCGCCACACATGCCACATAGTATCAGGTTACCCGAATCAGGGGGAGAGAGAGAAAGGGAGGAGGAAGAAGGAAAAGAGGGAGAGGGAGGATAAAAAAAAGGAGGGAGAGAGAAAGATTGAGAGAGGAGGAGGAGGAGAGAGAGAAACGAACTCAGATTGAGGACGGGAGAGGGAGAGAAAGGAAGGAATGAAAGAAAGAAAGAGGAAGGGAACCAGAGAAAGAGAGGTAGGAGAGAGTGGAAGGGAGAGAGAGAGAGAGCGGAATGGAAGGAGGGGAGAGGAGATTGGAGGGGAATAAGGGAAGAGAGGGAGGTAATAGCAAACATTTTACACCCCAAGCCAGAACAAAACGCTGGTATCAAATGGTTTCATATCTCATGTAACATAGGGGTACTCATATGTCGACATGAGAAACCCAATGATATAATGAAAAATGTACCAAAAGTCGACATAACATCTAGATACCTACCTATATTTCATTCATACATTATATAGGCAATGTTGGTATACATTTACCTACTCAAGTACATTATATCGTAGGACGTTGCTTGACGGGCCCAGCTTATTTTTTTTATTATTATTATTATTATTTTTTATTTTTTCTTCTACTCAGCTTATCTAGCCTTTGTATTTTGATTTTGTATGTTACTCCACTGGCTTGACTTTACCCATCATCATGTAGCATGTACTCATACATATATTAAATGATTCCATGGTGAACTTTTTGTTCTTCCTCCCAACTTGATAATCACACTAGTAGCTCTATTTCCCTCTTTCCTATAACTTTAACCTTTGTTATAGTCGAACCTGGATAATTCAGGACTCAAGGAACCTACCAGCAACTTTTTCTTCCATTAGAGAGGGGTGTAGGGGGGTTTAAGTCACAACTTTGGGTCTTCTTCTCATTTTTATTTGTTTATGTCTTTACCCTTTTCCAACTTTAGACATTTTATCTTTTTTTCAATTGAAGACTTTCTCGGTTATCAAAGTTTGCTTTTTGAGCGTTTCCTACAGAAAAGAACAAAGTGACTTCGAAAAAGTTCTCAAACAACCAGTTTTCTCCAATTATCCAGGTTCGGACTGTACTAAATTTAACTCTCCCAAATAGCTTTACCCCCCTCCTTCATTGGTCTCCTTCCCCTAAATGGTACTTTCCCCCCCCCTCAATGGCTTTATTGAGTTTTTCAAAGTTCTCTCACAATCGGATTAAGGCAAGCATTATTTCAACTTGACTCGTGCAGAATATTTCGATCATCTATATCATTTTTCCTCTCCTTTTTTTCATTTTTAATATTTCCCTCTGAAAGGAAATTTACCGTATACCATCAACTTTTAGCCTCAAGTCGGATTATCGTGCATATTGCATAACCGTATTTTTCGTCGAAGGGGCGAGGGGCAATTTAAAGTTTGATACCTGACTATTTTGACCAAGAGGGTAAGTTTCTCCTTAGAGGACTGGGGAAGATTTGGGGAAGATGAAATAGAGAACTGGGGAAGATGAAATAGTCTGTCCCATTTAGCTTGAGAGTTTTTTTCCCTAGGCTCAAACTGTGAGAGTGTAAGACGTAAAATCCAATCAAATGCTCTCATTACACGATACGACTTAGGGAGAGGATTCTAAACAATATCTTCCAGCGTTGCCAATACACATAGGAATTTATGGTTGAAACTAAATAGATACCCAAACTGTGAGAGTGTAAGACGTAAAATCCAATCAAATGCTCTCATTACACGATACGACTTAGGGAGAGGATTCTAAACAATATCTTCAAGCGTTGCCGATACATATAGGAATTTATGGTTGAAACTAAATATATAGATACTAAATAAATAGATACTTACACATGCATTACATTTGACAACATTGCTTTTTCTTTTGATAACGGTCTCATTCTCAAGCTAACTGGGACAGACTATAGGATTATGAAATAGGTTTTGTAGGGATGAAATAGATTGGGTAGGTACTAGGTAGATATTAGATGAGTCTGGTAGGTATTAGGTAGGACTTATCAGTATAATAGATAGGTAGATATGTATGTCTGTAGATAGGTCTTACTTAGGTATCTGTACCTATGTAGATATGTAGGTCTTACGTAGGTCTGAACCTATGTAGATAGGTCCTACCTAGGTATCTGTACCTATGTAGATAGGTCTTACCTAGGTATCTGTACCTATAGAGATAGGTCTTACCTAGGTATCTGTACCTATAGAGATAGGTCTTACCTAGGTATCTGTACCTATATCTGTTGAGACAGAAAAAACTGGAGGTTTCTTTCTTGTCATCTCTTTCCCTTCTAATCCTAGCTTTTTCTTATCCTGACTAACCCGGTGGGAAATTTGGATTCGAATACCTTTCTAATGAGAATGCTGAGGGTAAAGGAGATAGATAAATAGGTACATAAGTAGTACAGCTAGATACAGTACCTAAGTAATGAAATTATATAACTAGATAGGAATATTTAGAACAGGGGAAGTTAATTTTCCCCTCTCTTAAACAGGCACCAAAATCTCTTACCAAAGGTCAACCTGCCTCGGTGGTGTAGTGGTCAAGACGCTCGCCTGGTAATCAGGGATGGTTTTGTCGCCTTTGTCTTCACGCGCGTCCTCCGTCGCGTCTATGTTTCTATCTTTCCCTACCATGTTTACCACAGTCACCTCAGTCTCTGCTTCTATAGTGTCTTCTTCAAGTTCTTTATGATTCTCTATTGTTTCTCTTCCTCCGCTTTCTCCTTCTCCTCTTTGACTTCCATTTATCCTTCACTGTCTCCTTCTCCTCTTTGACTTCCATTTATCCTTCACTGTCTCCTTCTCCTCTTTGACTTCCATTTGGTTGCTGCGCTTGGCGGTATTTTGACCGCTTTTGGACAGATTTCGGCCGTTTTTTGGCGGTTTTCAGCTATAGCGACAAAACGGTTAGAGATATTGTAAAAGTTAGGGTAAAAGAACACTCAAATAAACATCATTCATTAGGATAAGGAAAGTCGTGTGATGTTCACACCAGATTTTTTAAGAGGTTTAATAGAGGGAACTATATGAACGGAGGTCTTATTATCTTATAGAAGAGAAAAGGAGGACAGGATAGAAGAGAGCCAGCCGTTCTGAGAACGAACCTTATCCTGTTTAGGATAAAGTCATCGTGCAATTCAAGCTAACTAGGCTGACTAGCTGACTACAAACTCCTTAAATTCAGGGAATTTGTAATAAATCAGTGCTCCTCGAATTACATTTGAATTTTTTAAAGAGCTACGTCAAAAATAAGGTCATACTTACCTTCATGCTATAAGCACCTATTAACAGCTTTCGTTAAATTTTTCTGAAGGCACGTGCCTTTATTAAACTTGTTGTTCAAACATTTTTCTCCATGGAAAATTTCTCCAAACAATTGCATCAGCAAGAAAGATTATTGAAATGGAAAAACTTGATAATGGGATAGATATGTATACTTGATGCTTTGGAACATAGGGAATATAAAATTATTATTAAGGATGATGGAACGGAGTTTATTTTGTTTTGAACAGTTTTGTTGTTAGAGAAGTGAATAGGTAAGTAACTATAGTTCATCCAGATCAATGTGACAGCAATGAGTCATCAACCCAAAATGAAGGAACCAATCAGATTGCAGGAAATCCTTACATTGTTGCAATTCAGGTAAAGGTCTATTTTGGATAAACTCTCTCTTCTAAAATGCAGAGGTAGCTCTAAGTTCAGAGGTTGGATTCCAGAACAGGTAAGGTGGATATCGCCTTACCTGACTTTGTTTCACTGTCGGAAGAAGCACTGTGCAATATAGCTTCCCCTTTTAGAGATTCTCTACCATTGCACATGTGACATGTTTGGCAACAATGCCAATTTTTTTGCTGTCACATTGATCTGGACACACTATAATAATTAGACTGAGCACTCTGAGCAGGCTAGCTAACTTTATCAGAACAGAACTACCTAGGTACGTGTGTAGCCGGCAGCCGGCTTTGGTGAAACGTTATTAAGCATAGGAAAATGACGTTTTAAATAACATAAGTATAAATAGGTAAAGGTAAGTATTAATATAAATCGACACACGCGGGGTTCAAACCAAGGACTATGTGAACAGAGGAAGGAAGGAAATATGCCGATCTAAAGTTACGAAACAAATCATTTTGTCTTTTGTTACCGAAAAAGCAAAGGCGTTATTGTACTCGTGAGAAGAAGCCCCCGGGAGGGAGAGAAAGGTTATGCAATACACAAAACCGCCACACATGCCACATAGTATCAGGTTACCCGAATCAGGGGGAGAGAGAGAAAGGGAGGAGGAAGAAGGAAAAGAGGGAGAGGGAGGGAGGGAGGATAAAAAAGGAGGGAGAGAGAAAGAGCGAGAGAGGGAGAGAGAGAGAGAAAGGAGAAAAACAGGAAAAGAGGAGGAGAAAGGAAGGGACTAAGGGAACTAGAGGAAGAGAAGGAGAAGAGAGGGGAGGGAGGGAAGGAGATACAGGAAGGAAGAGGGAGAGGAAGAGACTGAGGGAACCAGAGAAAGAGAGGTAGAAGAGGGGAGGAGAGAACAGGAGATTGGAGGAGAATGAGGAAAGAGACAGAGAGAAAAGTGGAGGTAATAGCAAACATTTTACACCCCAAGCCAGAACAAAACGCTGGTATCAAATGGTTTCATATCTCATGTAACATAGGGGTACTCATATGTCGACATGAGAAACCCAATGATATAATAAACAATGTACCAAAAGTCGACATATATAACATCTACATACCTACCTATATTTCATTCATACATTATATAGGCAATGTTGGTATACATTTACCTACTCAAGTACATTGTATCATAGGACGTTGCTTACAGAACAACGTGATCTTATATAACATCTACATACCTACCTATATTTCATTCATACATTATATAGGCAATGTTGGTATACATTTACCTACTCAAGTACATTGTATCGTAGGACGTTGTAGGACGTTGCTTACAGAACAACGTGATCGATCATCTTTGCAAACTTCTCAGAATAAAATTAACCTTTTCTTTATGGATTCTGAAGCACCGAATCCAACTTGTAGATATCTGAATGAAGACAAACCCGCGTTTATATTCTACTTTCTTTTATTTATGTGAAGAGCAAAATTCGTCAAACTGTTTTTAGTTTAATAATGCGTACAAATACAGAATTGCAAAAGGAATAAAGCAATAAAGGATGTGAGGAAAAAATACTTGATAGGCGCTGTCGTTTCTTAAACATCGATACGTGGAGTATTATGTATTTTGCGTCGGTTTTATTCTGTTATGTACCTACCCTCTGATAAATTGCACATACCATACGTCAAGAGCTGTTAACAACTGAATTGGATGTTGAGGGTTTGTCATTTGCGCTCGACAAGCATGTTTTCAAGTTTACAACTTGCTCTAGAGATAGAGCGATCAGTGTGTGAACTATGAAATGTGAAATGTGAAATGTGAATGAGTGAATGGATCTCGTTCTTATAATATAAGATGTACCTACCCTGATAAATTACACATACCATACAATATTAATGTATTTTTTTGTTTCTGTGGAAATATGGAGAGGCGTATAAGTGCCATATTACATATTACAAAGTGCCATATTACATACATATTACAGAGTGCCATATTACATATACACTGTTTCTTGACCCCGCCGGGAATCGAACCCGGGTCTCCCGCGTGCAAGGCGAGCGCAGTGACCACTACGCCATGGGAGCTGACATATAAGGAATTGGATTGGTTAACCCAACCGGATTAACTCCGGACACCGGACATACTCACATATTCTTCGGCCGGATGAGCTCGGAACTCGCGGGCAAACACATCCAATATCTTTTCACCAACCCATCTCCCTTTGGTGAATGTAGTGAACGTGAAATAGTAAGGGTACACTTTTCTAAGGCCTGTGGAGGAGAGAGAAACGATCAAAATTAAAATTACATAGAGGTAGGCTTCAATGGTTCGGACATGTAGAAAGAAGAGATCAAGAATATGTTGGAAAGAGGTTGAGAGATATGGAAGTTGGAGGTAAGAGAGACAGGGGAAGACCAAGAATGAGATATATATGGACAAAGTGAAACAGGATTTGAAAGAGAAGAAGTTGGAAGTTAGCCACGCCCAAAACCGAGGCGCACGGAAGAGGTTGATTCAAAACGTCGACCCCACATGAGTGGGAAAAGACGCAGTAAAAGAAGAAGAAGAAGAAGAAGAAGAAGAAGAAGAAGAAGAAGAAGAGGTAAATAAAATCTTGTTTAAGAGTAGGTAAACTTTTCTAAGGCCTGTTGTGGAGGAGAGAAAATAAGTTCAACAAGAGGTAGGTGTAGGAGAAAAGAGCTACAAAAGATGGGTAAAGCTCAAACGAATCTAAACAAATTTCAAACTAGAGCTAGTATTTTTTTTATTTTTTTTTTTCTTTATGGTAAAGCAGAGAGCTTCTCAACAACTTTTGTGGCTATCACCTTAGCAAGTACGAATATACGGGACAACTTTTTCTAAGCTGACAGTTCTAAATAAAGCACTAGTGATAAACTCATGTCTGACACAATAAATATCTGATGAACATGCACAACTCAAGAGCTGTTAACAACTGAATTGGATGTTGAGGGTTTGTCATTTGCGCTCGACAAGCATGTATTTTTTTTATTTTTTTTTTTCTTTATGGTAAAGCAGAGAGCTTCTCAACAACTTTTGTGGCTATCACCTTAGCAAGTACGAATATATGGGACAACTTTTTCTAAGCTGACAGTTCTAAAAAATAAAGCACTATAGTGATAAACTCATGTCTGACACAATAAATATCTGATGAACATGCACAACTCAAGAGCTGTTAACAACTGAATTGGATGTTGAGGGTTTGTCATTTGCGCTCGACAAGCATGTTTTCAAGTTTACAACTTGCTCCCCCTCTCCATCATCCCGCTAACACTTGTAATGCCCTATATTTCTAATTGTCTTACGTTCTAATGAGTCTTGAACAACGTCGTTGGAAATTCTATTCATTTAGAATTAAATGCGAAGGATATATATTTGATAGAGGATTAAATCCCGCTAACACTTGTAATGCCCTATATTTCTAATTGTCTTACATTCTAATGAGTCTTGAACAACGTCGTTAGAAATTCTATTCATTGAGAATTAAATGCGAAGGATATATATTTGATAGAGGTTTAATGTCTCTGTACAGCTGCTAAGGTCTTTAGAGAGACGCGGGTTTTACCCACAATTCGACGACAAGCTACCGGGCAGATTGGGCTCCTCACATTAACCCAGCCTGAGTACATATAGGGCCGGAAAAAGCCAGCAGCACGCGATTTGCCCAGATGGTCACCCATCCGCATACTAACCACGAGGAACTTAGCTTAACTTTAGTGATTCATTGGAAACAGGTGTATTTAACGTGCTATCGCCGCTGGCTGCTCTTGATGACGAAATCATTTCTATCACCTAGATAGAAGCCTAGAACACACCCAGAAATAGCCAGCAACACGTGTTGGCCCAGACGCTCATACGTCCAGATACCAACCACACAAAACGTTTCTAAACACAAGTGACAAGTTGGCCCACTACTTTTTTCACCGAGTTTGTTTGCTTTCTTTAGAACGTATTCCAAAAGGGGTTGTCGATATCCTCAAAGCTACCAGATTATGCTATCGAGAGAGCACCTCGTAACCAGATTTGTACAGTCAACATTAAGAAATTTCACCACAATACTATAAAACTAGCCTTCTGGTCCCTTTATCCCAGCCTTCCGCTGTGATAAAGGGACTCTTTAGTCCTGTCCGAGCAAAAAAATGGCCATTATTTTATAGGTATTAAAAAAGTCTTCTATTCTCGACTTTGAGACATCCTGACATCCTCTGTCTGTCAATCTTCCTGTTTCGCCACAAAGGAATATCAAGTATCCTTTGCATTGACGTTGACAGGAGTCGGTGCATCCTGGAGAAAAAACCAGCGGTGGGGTTTTCCTTAGCAGATTAAAGGCTGGAGGAAAAGCCGAAACCTTACCATACGAGAAAAGAGATAACGGGATAAAATTGAGTTTCCACTGAGGTGGAGCACAAAATTTACCCTTACTTTGAGACTCTGATGACACTTGATGGAAAATTTTCAGTGAAAATGAAACAAGATTTTTAAGTGAGAGGAAGCCTTAACTACTCACAAGGTCGTTAACTAATTAATCAGGCTTTGATGCCTCGCCTTTTCGCTACATTGTCAACCAGCTCCTTAACTGTCCGCACGAGTCTGAGTGCACCCAGAAATAGCCAGCAACACGTGTTGGCCCAGACGCTCATACGTCCAGATACCAACCACACAAAACGTTTCTAAACACAAGTGACCAATACTTTTTTCACCGAGTTTGTTTGCTTTCTTTTTCTCTTTAGAACGTATTCCAAAAGGGGTTATCGATATCCTCAAAGCTACCAGATTATGCTATCGAGAGAGCACCCCGTAACCAGATTTGTACAAGATGCTTTCTATTCAAACGGTCCTCCTTTTCCTTCCTGCTCCCTCCACTTTGAATAAAAAGTGAAAAGGGTTATAAGGACATCAGAGAGAGAGAAGAATAACAAAGACGTTTATTGAAAAAAGATGAGGAAAGGAGCCGAAAAAAAGGAAAAAGTAAAGCAGGTGAATACGGGAAAGGATTAAGATTATATTTGGCTATAAAAACATACGAGTGTAGTACCATCATGATATTGAATTTTCTATGCTTGAACCCTAGCAGTGCTCCTCAGGCAAAGGTCCAAAGCAACATCTAATACTTATCATTATCATCTTATCAAAAATCGCCTGAAAACGACAAACATTTCATCAAAACCATTTGATTTTTAGCACACTTTATAGTGTCATATGGGTTCCAGTTGATGTTGATCGACTTGTACTCGTGTACTCGTAGGATTGCCACACCTTCAGTTCCCGTTGCGCGTTGGGACAAAAGCACTCCAGACTATACTCTGAAGACACCTTTCCAGGATTTGTGCCAACAAATATAGGAAAATCTTCACCATCTCCAAAATCCCTTTCTTACCTTCTTACTGTACCATCTCTTCTAGACCAGAGGTTCCAACACTAATGCAACAAAAACAATTCCTTGTTTCACAAGAAGGGAAAAGAAGAAAGAAAAAAGAAAAAAAAGTAAAAAAACGAAACGAAACGAAAGTACTAAAAAATAAAATCCCTCTCGTCTCTTCGTCCTCCATTTTTACTTTCTATTACTACAGTATAGCGGAGCTATACCTACTAGTTTTTATTTGTATTTATTATTAAAGTCTTCTAAAAGTAGCATAAAGAAAGCCCTTCGAGATTGCGAAAGTAAGAACATAAATGGGAAGGAGCGAGATTTGTTTCTATATTTTGGTTCCTTATTTTCTAGTACCCTCAATTTTGGCTGTGAAATTTGTAAAAAAGAAATGAGAGAGAGAGAGAGAGAAAGAAAAAAGAGAGGGTGAAAAAGAAAAAAAGAAGGAAAGTACAAAACCAATAAACGAAAGACCGAAAGTTAAGCAAAGTAAAGGAGACAGGAGGACAGGAATGATGGAAATTCCTGTAGAATTCCTGAGGGACACAAGGGGGGGTCTGCAGGACAGCCACAGGAAGATTACGTTTACATAAATATCATTTCAGGACAGTTAGGTAAATAGGAAGGGGTACCGTGAGTAAACAGAAAACTTGGGTTTACATTATAATTGAGGAGTTCTATTAGAGAAGGGACGACCAAGAAAACATACAAGAGGAAGGCCCAAGCACACCTGGTGGCGGCAACAGAAGAAAAGACTGGAAGAAAGTGGACTATCAGAAGCTGACACCCAAAATAGAAGAGTTTATCACCTGCGAACAAGGAGAGCTGACCCTAACAGTGGACACTGATGTAGGATTAAAGCAAGGGAGATATATTAGAGAAGGGACGAAAAGACGAATTTTTGGAATTTGAAAACTTATTGCATTTCGATGAAAACACAGCTTTGGAAAAAAAAATGAGGAACTTTTAATAGTGTTAAGTATGCTTAAATGCTTGTATTAATTGCGTGTCACAAAATATCATTCCCCAATTAATACACCTATAGATAAATTTTATGAAGCATCACAACCTCCAGGTCCAATGTAATTTTTTTTTTTTTTTTTTTAGAAAATTTCATGGATATGAAGACATACATTACACATCATATTATTATGTTTCACCGGATGAGATAATGTCTGTCCGTGTACTACCTAGCTCCAATCTCTTTGAAAAGGAAGGGATGAAGATATTAAAAAATTGAAAAGAAGGAATCTGTACGAAGTATTCTAACGAAAATGTCTTCCTTTTTGCCTTTCTTGTCAAAGGCAGGATGCTTCGAGGTCAAAAGGGTCAGGATTTAAGGAAGCTTAATCAAAATCTCCAATACATCTTTTCTAACAGATATTATTCTTGTCAAAGGCAGGATGCTTCGAGGTCAAAAGGGTCAGGATTTCAGGAAGCTTAATCAAAATCTCCAATACATCTTTTCTAACAGGTATTATACATATACATATTCCCAATATGTTGGGTATAGTATGCATCTTTGCATGTGGGCATTATTAATCTACTAGCGGAATTCGGCTAGTTCATCCCGAGGCATGGCCAAACTTGTAGAAAAGGCATGGCCGAACTTGTAGAAAATAATAAAAAATACGGTCGCGCTACGCACTCCCTAATTAGCTGCATAGTTATCAAACTAAAAACAAACGAAACTCAAAATGTTGGTCGAGAGCGGAAATGTCTTCCTTTTTGCCTTTCTTGTCAAAGGCAGGATGCTTCGAGGTCAAAAGGGTCAGGATTTCAGGAAGCTTAATCAAAATCTCCGATACATCTTTTTTAACAGATATTAAACATATACATATTCCCAATATGTTGGGTATAGTATGCATCTTTGCATGTGGGCATTATTAATCTATTAATTTACTAGGAGGTTCCCAAACTATTACATATTGGTACTAACAAACTGACAATGTTTGACATGAGTATATGGTGAGGCGTATCTTTGCATGTGGGCATTATTAATCTATTAATTTACTAGGAGGTTCCCAAACTATTACATATTGGTACTAACAAACTGACAATGTTTGACACGAGTATATGGTGAGGCGTATCTTTGCATGTGGGCATTATTAATCTATTAATTTACTAGGAGATTCCCAAACTATTACATATTGGTACTAACAAACTGACAATGTTTGACACGAGTATATGGTGAGGCGTATATTTGCATGTGGACATTATTAATCTATTAATTTACTAGGAGATTCCCAAACTATTACATATTGGTACTAACAAACTGACAATGTTTGACATGAGTACCTATATACGGTGAGGCGAGGAGGGCGTGGGTTTTGGGTTCAACTGGGCGAAGGTATGAAATTTTATCCTCAACATTGAGAAATTTCACAATACTATAAAACTATACATATAGCCTTCTGGTCCCTTTATCCCAGCTTTCTTGTCAAAGGCAGGATGCTTCGAGGTCAAAAGGGTCAGGATTTCAGGAAGCTTAATCAAAATCTCCAATACATCTTTTCTAACAGATATATGTATACATATTCCCAATATATTTGGTATAGTATGCATCTTTGCATGTGGGCATTATTAATCTATTAATATACTAGGAGGTTCCCAAACTATTCATATTGGTACTAACAAACTGACAATGTTTGACATGAGTACATACGGTGAGGCGAGGAGGGCATGGGTTTTGGGTTCAACTGAGCGAAGGTATGAAATTTTATCCTCAACATTAAGAAATTTCACCACAATACTATAAAACTAGCCTTCTGGTCCCTTTATCTCAGCCTTCCGCTGTGATAAAGGGACTCTTTAGTCCTGTCCGAGCAAAAAATGGCCATTATTTTATAGGTATTAAAAAAGTCTTCTATTCTCGACTTTGAGACATCCTGACATCCTCTGTCTGTCAATCTTCCTGTTTCGCCACAAAGGAGTATCAAGTATCCTTTGCACTGATGTTGACAGGAGTCGGTGCATCCTGGAGAAAAAACTAGCGGTGGGGTTTTCCTTAGCAGATTAAAGGCTGGAGGAAAAGCCGAAACCTTACCATACGAGAAAAGAGATAACGGGATAAAATTGAGTTTCTACTGAGAGGAGCACAAAATTTACCCTTACTTTGAGACTCTGGTCGATGGAGAATTTTCAGTGAAAATGAAACAAGATTTTTAAGTGAGAGGAAGCCTTAACTACTCACAAGGTCGTTAACTAATTAATCAGGCTTTGATGCCTCGCCTTTTCGCTACACTGTCAACCAGCTCCTTGAGTGTCCTCACGAGGCTGAGTGCACCCAGAAATAGCCAGCAACACGTGTTGGCCCAGACGCTCATACGTCCAGATACCAACCACACAAAACGTTTCTAAACACAAGTGACAAGTTGGCCCACTACTTTTTTCACCGAGTTTGTTTGCTTTCTTTAGAACGTATTCCAAAAGGGGTTGTCGATATCCTCAAAGCTACCAGATTATGCTATCGAGAGAGCACCTCGTAACCAGATTTGTACAGGATGCTTTCTATTCAAACGGTCCTCCTTTTCCTTCCTTCTCCCTCCACTTTGAATAAAAAGTGAAAAGGGTTATAAGGACATCAGAGAGGGAGAGAGAGAGAGAGAGAGAGAGAGAGAGAAGAATAACAAAGACGTTTATTGAAAAAAGATGAGGAAAGGAGCCGAAAAAAAAAGGAAAAAGAAAAGCAGGTGAATACGGGAAAGGATTAAGATTATATTTGGCTATAAAAACATACGAGTGTACCTACCATGATATTGAATTTTCTATGCTTGACCCCTTGCAGTGCTCCTCAGGCAAAGGTCCAAAGCAACATCTAATACTTATCATTATCATCTTATCAAAATCGCCTAAAAACGACAAAAATTTCATCAAAACCATTTGATTTTTAGCACACTTTATAGCGTCATATGGGTTCCAACTTCCAGTTGATGTTGATCGACTGACTGTAGGATTGCCACACCTTCAGTTCAGTTCCCGTTGCACGTTGGGACAAAAGCACTCCAGAATATACTCTGAAGACACCTTTCCAGGATTTGTGTCAACAAATATAGGAAAATCTTCACCATCTTCAAAATCTGTTAGATATGTACCTACTTTCGGTAGTCTTGAATGAAACAAAATCCCTTTCTTACCTTGTTACTGTACCATCTCTTCTAGACCAGAGGTTCCAACACTAATGCAACAAAAACAATTCCTTCTTTCACAAGAAGGGAAAAGAAGAAGAAGAAGAAAAAAAGAAACAAAAAACGAAAGTACTAAAAAATAAAATCCCTCTCCTCTCTTCGTCCTCCAGGTATTAGGTGTTCGTTCAAATATTATGTAAAGTCAATTTTATTCATCCTGAAAAACCGAACTTTTTCCCTTTCGACTTCTTGAGAAAATCCCTCTAGAAAAGATAAGCCGCTCGGGGAAAGGGGCAGGGGGAAAAATACGAATTTCTTTCTACAAGATGATTATTCCCTTCTTGTGCCTTTTCTTGTATTTTCAATAGTATTCTATTTTTGATTATCTTGGTCTGTGTGGTTTAAGCCAGGGGCCAAATTCAATAGAACCACCAGGGAAAGCGCCAAGGTCTTTAGTGATGGGGGTTTTCCCGCCAAAATTTCTATTGATATTTAGCTCAGACCAAGCTGAAAAGTCAGCAGCACGCGATTCCCCAGATGGTCACCCATCCAGTTACCAACCACACCTAAAGTTGCTGAACTCCAGTAATCCATGGGGAACTTTACTACTGCAGTCCACGAGCTATCGCCCCTGCTCGCTAGAAAATGTTGTTTTCTGACCATAACGAGAGGTCTTGTTGCTGGCTTACCTGAATACCTGATGGTGAAATAACTTACAAGAGTGGATCTTGGATTGATCGTCTCGGGCACATAAATGGAATAGAATCCGCTGGTATTCCAACACCAGTACCTTGTATTTTCAATAGTATTCTATTTTTGATTATCTTGGTCTGTGTGGTTTAAGCCAGGGGCCAAATTCAATAGAACCACCAGGGAAAGCGCCAAGGTCTTTAGTGATGGGGGTTTTCCCGCCAAAATTTCTATTGATATTTAGCTCAGACCAAGCTGAAAAGTCAGCAGCACGCGATTCCCCAGATGGTCACCCATCCAGTTACCAACCACACCTAAAGTTGCTGAACTCCAGTAATCCATGGGGAACTACTGCAGTCCACGAGTCATCGCCACTGCTCGCTAGAAAATGTTGTTTTCTGATCATAACGAGAGGTCTTGTTGCTGACTTACCTGAATACCTGATGGTGAAATAACTTACAAGAGTGGATCTTGGATTGATGGTCTCGGGAACATAGATGGAATAGAATCCGCTGGTATTCCAACACCAGTATGGAAGATGAGGTGATGTTCTTACCTGAAACAGACAACATTAAAATAGAATGAGCTACTGTCGGTGGTGTAGAGGTCGCCTGCTAACCAGAAGGGTATGGGTTCAATCCCATCTAACGGATTCGAGTGGATGGCAATAATTGGTGACATTGGACACGTAAACTAAGGGGTCGTTATTATTTTGCCTTTATTTGTTAGGAAAAGAAGAGAAAAGTCACGACTTCTCTTGTTTTCCTAACAAATAAGCCAATACTTGACATGAACGTCATGGTAATTTTTTACAATCGATTTATCAACGGTAATAGGTTTACCTCGCCCTTGGGACCAATTTAATTTAAAAAGAAACCATTTACTGATGAAAATTGAGAAAAACTCAATCATCCATTCAACGAATTTGGTTCTACGTAGTTATATGTATAAACTATAAATTTTGAATATTTTTCGGGATCCCCACACATGTATAATCCCCAAATTTGATTGGTCATATGAATTTTGAACATTTTTCGGGGCCCCCACACACATGTCTAATTTAATCAAAAAAGGTTCTACAGATTATCAGGATGGAATTTTTTGTGGTCGTGCGTCACGAACTGTAAAACACACAGCAGGTTTTTGTGGTTGAAACCTGATGGATGAAATTTTTATCACGTGACAATTATGATGTGGTATTGTGACAGCCAAAATTTTAACGGAGCCATTTAATCGCAGGCAAATTGTTAGAGAGTAAAGGACATTTTTACTGTTGCCCCAATTGCTATTTTTTGCACTTTAAAAATACTTTATTAAACTGCGTAGGACTGGACATTTTTATAAGTGCTCTTTGTTCACAAAATTTCAAGTAGATATTAAACAAATTAGGTAGGTACATAGGTAGGTATTCTTTAACCACGATCGAATAAACTACGGGCTAAAAAATTCCCGGAGGGACGGGCCCAGCTTGTTACTGTTGCCCCAATTGCTATTTTTTGCACTTTTTCATCAGGAATGAAAAATGTTAAAATACTTAAATTGCTATTAAAAATACTTTATTAAACTGCGTAGGACTGGACATTTTTATAAGTGCTCTTTGTTCACAAAATTTCAAGTAATGAAAAATGCTACAATGAATTGCTATTAAAAATATTTAGACTGAAAAGTCCCCTTTAAAATTTGATAAAAATCTTTCTGTTGTGTTTTATTTACAACACTTCAGACATTTCCAACATTTCCATACAACATGTTGGAAGCTTCTATACCGCACACCAATCATACATTTCCAACATCGGTAGAATGTTGGATGCTCAATTCAGTTTCAGTTTAGTGGGATGGATGTGGTGTGTGTGTGTGTGTGTCTGTGTGATTGTGTGTGTGTGGCGAATGGGTGTGGTGTGTGATTGTGTGTGTGGGATGGGTGGGTGTGTGTATGTGTTAGTTCTGTGGTGTTGTGTTTTATTTTGTCTTTTTTACTTTCTATTACTACAGTATTTTTTATGAAAGTAACATAATACTTGTACACAGAAAGCAGAAAGTAACAATTTGTTAAGAGTGGGTGGATAGTATGAATTCAAATATTTGCTTTGCACTTGCGAAATCGTAATTTATAGAATCATTTATTTCGCATCCCCTATTTGTAACTTTGTAGGTGTACTTAGGTATTTTGTATTCTCGGTGTAAAAGTTTAAAATAGAAAGTAATAAAAAAAATCCTTTTATGAAACTGTAAATTTGAAATTTTGAGCTAGTTGATAATAAAAAAGCTATGTTACCTATATAATTATTATGTATTTAAGTGTGTTTTATTTTGTCTTTTTTACTTTCTATTACTACAGTATTTTTTATGAAAGTAACATAATACTTGTACACAGAAAGCAGAAAGTACAATTTGTTAAGAGTGGGTGGATAGTATGAATTCAAATATTTGCTTTGCACTTGCGAAATTGTAATTTATAGAATCATTTATTTCGCATCCCCTGTTTGTAACTTTGTAGGTGTACTTATTTTGTATTCTCGGTGTAAAAGTTAAAAATAGAAAGTAATAAAAAAATCCTTTTATGAAACTGTAAATTTGAAATTTTGAGCTAGTTGATAATAAAAAGCTATGTATATGTATTTAAATTAAATTTTAACTTCCTGATTCCTGATTCTAGCTAGAATATTCCAGATTAATTCATTTAAGTGAAATAACGGAAATATTCACGTAAATTTTCTAAATATCCCTTCAGAAAATTAAAAAAAAAGAGCTGAAAACTGAACACTACATATTCACCTTTGGAAGCACCAGAGAAATGGAAGAATTTTAGGCATATCTTTGGAATTTTAGGAAAATCCTTAATTTGTAATAAAAAAAAGTTAATTACAAAAACTCTAACAAATAAAAATAAAATAAAATTGCTGAGTAGCCAAATTTATATGTATAGGTAGTACCAATTAGATCAGGTGTCTCTCGGCTCTCGTGAAGGTAACGGAAGTGCATTGAAGGGTTTATAATTTTACATCTGCAGAGTTTAGGTGCACCTACACGAAAAGTTTCTTCATAGCGAGAAAATTTTCAAATCAAATTTAATTTTGATGGAAAGTGTGAACTCGTTGAACTTTAAAACAAATTCATGACACTCTGGAATACCAAATTTCTAATCCCCATTTTGTAGCGAACAATTTCACCTAGAACTTCCTATATGTAACTTTGCATTTTCCTACAACTTTCAACTGAACCACACTTTACCGACATGGAATAGGAAATGAACTAGGTAACTGTGTAGGTAGGTATTTGATATTTTCGTAGAAGTTCAAATATTATCTACCTCTAGCCTCTATTACTTAAAATACATACCTCCTTGTACCCTATATTATGTACATCGAAGATGTCAGCCTACGACTGAATGTACATTTATACTCTTATGAGTATCTCGACTCTGGAGTTTAAATGCTTGATACACACACATATTTTCATTTAAAACAGATTTCATCAAGTATAGTATGTTCTTCAGACGGTGTCGACCTTCTCAAATACTTCAAATAGTGTGTCCTCTCAAAGTCAAATGTTGAATTGATTGAGCTTATGTGCATCGCCAAAATAAGAAAGCTACTACCAATACTAAATTGCTACATAATACGTATACGTGAGAGCTAAGTAAGTATAGTTTCGGTAGTACATCTTTGCATCTCATTAGTATCTCGACTCTCGAGACCCCAAATTCAAGAACAATAGTATTGACGGGTTTTAAACAGGAAGAACCTAAAAACGAAAATCTCAGCTTTTTGTTTCGAATGTTGAGCAACTTTCAAGATAAAACCTAACTTTTAAGATTACATACTGAAAGACAAAAATATTTCAGAATTATAAGTATGGGGACACGGGAAGTAAGAGAGTTGTTCAGACACACTTGATCTGTTATACAACAAATAAAAAAAATAACAAAAATAAAGCTCATTTACCTACTCTTTCGTTAAAAATGAAGTTTTTTATTTTATTTTCCGGAAAAGGTCATATTTTTGGAAAATAAATGTCATATTTGAGGAAAATAAAGGTCATAAAGGTCATATTTTTAGAGTCATATTTTGGAAAAATAAACGTCATATTGTGGTTGTCTCTGGTAATAAGTTATTGTAATAACCTAATAACTATCAATTGATTTCCTTCAAGTGAAAAGTGAGTATAACCTACTCCTCTCGTTAATTAGATTGATAAGTACCTACATACGTGTACACTGTACATTGGAGTAGGTATAGTTAGGTACTAAGTTATAAGTACCTATAACATGCATTGGAGTACCTACCTACTGCATTTATTAATTAAATTGATGAGTACCTAGGTACCTAAATCTGATAATTAACATCACGTGTAGGTATAGGTTAAGTACTTAGTTAAATAGTTCTGTAGATAATTATTGAAGAGAGCATCTTGAAAATCTCGAGTTGAAATTAATTTTTACCGTTTGGAATTTTGATTATCCTTCCACTTAAGGATTGAGGCTAAGGGCTTACTCTAAGATAAAATTTAATCAACTTATTTATTTTATAAAGACCGACGACATTCACATCAGATTAACAAATTGAAAAATTCATTCAAAATAAATCGGATTTTTTTCTCCCACAAAATCATAAATACCTACACGTACTCAACCACACTCATAAATTTAATGATTCTCAATGAAAAACAAAACCCTTTGAATTTTTGTAAACAATAAACGCCAAAATATCTAGCAACATACTCACAGAATTCACAGATAAATCATCAACACCTGGTAACCCAGCTGTAATAAACTAAGTATAATTACTAGATCACCACTGTGGTGAAATTACCTACCTTCATCTTCCTCCTCCTGCTGCTGCTCCTTCTCCTCCTACAAATAAATCTACACCAATAGTCTGTTCCACTTAGCACGAGAATTTTTGTGGAGATAAATTTTGAAAAACCAATCCCATAATTACTAGATCCCCCTGATCACCACTGTGGTGAAATTACCTACCTACCTCCTTCTGCTTCTCCGCCTCCTCCTTCTCCTCCTCCGCCTCCTCCTTCTCCTTCTCCTCCTACAAAAAAATCTACACCAATAGTCTGTTCCACTTAGCACGAGAATTTTTGTGGAGATGAATTTTGGAAAACCAATCAAATGCTTGTATAACACGTCACGTCACATCACGTCTTAGGGAGATGATTATTGGAAAGTTAGTTCAATGTTGTCAAAGTACGGGAAGGTCTCGAACAATTTTTCATTTGGACCGAGGTCCTAATGGGATAAAGTAAAATTTCCATTTATGTAACGAAGATTAGAAAGAACCGCTACTAATCAAAGGTCGATTTTTTAATCATTTCCCATCAAGTTTTATCATTTTGTAATCTGAAATGTCTTTCATTTCTGTCCTGTAAGAAAGCACCGTGAAGTGAATTGTTCAAAGTCCAACTCTATCGTGGTGTGACAACGTTGCTTTGTCTTTTGATGACTCATCGGTCTCAACAATTCTCAAGTTAAACTGGACAGACTATAAAACCAACCACACACCACCAGCCATGCTCCTCCAGTGCTCATTCCATCATTTCCCATCATCTGAAACACCTCCACAATCTCCTCTCCATCTCCATTCCATCTAAATCATCTCCACTCCTCCATCCCTCATTCCAGAACACAGAAGCAATCATTCATTTTTACATTAATAGAATTTTCCTCGGACAAGATTTGTCCATTAAGTCCAGATGAGTTTCTTGTACGAGAGCCTCCACTTAGTACACCTCCATACTTCTCGTCCACTTAGGACACCTCCACACTTCTCGTCCCCTTGGACTTACACCTCTGCACGTGTTGACCATTAATAGGGGTACTCCAGAAAAAGACTTAATAGATGCAGAACTAAAGGATTCATTGATGCAAAACTTAAGAATATGGTACGAGAAACCGAATTCCATGTTATTAGTGTTATTACCTATTCATCTTTCAAAAGATTCAAATCATTCAAAAGATGAATAGGTAATATGTACCTATAGATTGACGAAACTAAAGACCAAGATGAAAATGAAGACGAAATTCAAGATTAGAATCTGATGTACACGGAAAGTGAGTAACCGTATGTCTGTATGAACGGAAAGGTGAAGTAAAGACAATGGAACAAGTCTAATGAAGATGTTATAGGACAGAACAATCAATGTCTACATTTCTGAACGAAGTTAATTCCGAAACAGTCAATGTCTACATTTCTGAACGAAGTTAATTCCGAAACAGTCAATGTCTACATTTCTGAACGAAGTTAATTCCGAGACAGTCAATGTCTACATTTTAGAACAAACGAAGTGAGTTTTAAATTCTAACTTGGCTATTTTATCACCTTTCAGATTGTCCATTTGTTTTTGTTCGTTTGTTTCTTTCACCATAATTATTGCAGGGCTTGTCTCATTTTCATGGATTTGACAAAACAATTTTTGAGACCTGGCAAATGCTGGATTTTGAACCGCAGCGCATTTGTTTTTGTTCGTTTGTTTCTTTCACCATAATTATTGCAGGGCTTGTCTCATTTTCATGGATTTGACAAAACAATTTTTGAGACCTAGCAAATGCTGGGTTTTGAACCGCAGCGCGATCCCCTAGGTGCCTAGGTTATGAATCCCACGCCTTAGCAACCACACTACTGGGACTGTTATCCTCATCAAATCTGCATCTGCAACTATAGGTATAATTCGGATACGATTTGACATCACAGCATGATTGTGTATGTCTACGCCACCTACCATATTCCTACCTTCTACTCTTCTGTTACTCACAACGAAACATCTAAATCTTGCACCCATCTCTTCTTCTCTGAAATGTCCTCTTTCCCTTAAAGATGTCCTCTTTCCTCCCCTAACCTCGCTTCCCAAGCATGTCCTCTTCCCTAACCTCTGTTCCCAAGCATGTCCTCTTCCCTAACCTCTGTTCCCAAGCATGTCCTCTCCCCTAACCTAGGTTCACTTCTATTCCCAATAACCACGTTCTCTTTTCCCTCAATCGTCCTTTTCTCTATCCTCTTTCCCAACTCCTTCTCCTTATCCTTTTTCTTCTCCAACTCCTCCTCCTATTCCTTCTTCTCCTCCCCCTTTCCCTCCTCTTCTTCCTTCTCCTCCTCCTAGAGCACTGGTAAAACCCATTCAGAAAAAGAGGTCCTATCGATCACCAATACCTAATGAGCAAACCCGCAAGGTGTTTAATGTGTTGCTAAATTTCATTAGAATTAATATCAATCAAACCGTTTGGACATTATCGCGGAACAGACGAAAAATCGTGGTAAAACTTACCGCTAACTCCGTTTGTATTTGTACTCAACATGAAATTCAGTATCCCAGTTCATAACTTCATAATCATAGCTGTCCACTACACTCAACAACCTGGAAGCTATTCGAAACCAGAAGCTTACAGTAAGCCTGGGAAACCCGGAATTAATTGGAAAAAGTTTCCTACCTCTGACCGCATCAATACTTCGATGGATTTCTTGAAAAGAAACAGGAACTACTGAGGGCAATAGGCAATCTCCAATCATCTGACCGGAAAGCCCCCACAAAGAAAACTTTCTGTCATAATAATAACACATCTCCTTTCTTTTTTCTGAAAATTTGTCCAAGCAAAAACGTTTTGACCTAATGTCAAGCCTTTGCTTCAACGTATTGGCTCCGTGCCATTTTATGCTCAATTTGGTGGTGGGGGACACAGGACCGAGGAGGATGAGGAGAAGAAGAAGAAGAAAAAGGAGGAGGAACATTTGTAGGTAGTAGGTAAAACTGAAGGTAAGGAGGAGAAGGAAAGATGAACGAGAGAGAGAGAGAGAAGAAGTGAAGAGTTTGAAGGTAGTACGTCAACTTGAATATAGGAGGTGGCGGAAAAGAAGGAAAGGATGAGAAGAAAAGGAGGGGAGGAGGAGAAGAAGGAAGAGGAGGAGAAGAAGGAAGAGGAGGAGAAGGAGGAGGAGATGAAGGAAGAGGAGGAGAAGAAGGAGGAGAAGGAGGAGGAGAAGAAAGAGGAATCAATCCTCTGCCTTTGTCGTAAAACACTTGAGACGTTTTGAATTTTATGTATGACTAAGCACGAGCATTTGCAGCAGCATTAAGCAGCATCAATATAGTAGCATTGACAACAGCAGCAGCAATAGCATTAACAACAGCAGTAGTAATAGCATTAACAACAGCAGTAACAGCACGCTAAGAGGCAGTAGCATCAGCAGTAGCAATAACAGCAGCATTTTGTCGCACCTCTTATTATGACATTGACAGCATGTCGAGCTTATATGTCAAGCCTTTGCTTCAACGTATTGGCTCCGTGCCATTTTATGCTCAATTTGGTGGTGGGGGACACAGGACCGAGGAGGATGAGGAGGAGAAGAAAAAGAAAAAGGAGGAGGAACATTTGTAGGTAGTAGGTAAAACTGAAGGTAAGGAGGAGAAGGAGAGATGAACGAGAGAGAGAGAGAGAAGAAGAAGGAGGAGAAGTGAAGAGTTTGAAGGTAGTACGTCAATTTGAATATAGGAGGAGGCGGAAGAGAAGGAAAGGAGGGGAGGAGGAGAAGGAACCCTTTCCTGAAAGAGAAGTGAATGAAGAAGGTGATAGATAAAGAAGAAGGAGAATTATTAAGGAGAAGGAAGAGGAGAAGAAAGAGGAGGAGGAGGAATCAATCCTCTGCCTTTGTCGTAAAACACTTGAGACGTTTTGAATTTTATGTATGACTAAGCACGAGCATTTGCAGCAGCATTATTAGGTAGCATCAATATAGTAGCATTCACAACAGCAGCAATAGCATTAACAACAGCAGTAGTACCATTAACAACAGCAGTAGTAATAGCATTAACAACAGCAGTAACAGCAGCACAGGAGGAGGAATCAATCCTCTGCCTTTGTCGTAAAACACTTGAGACGTTTTGAATTTTATGTATGACTAAGCACGAGCATTTGCAGCAAAGTAGCATCAATATAGTAGCATTGACTACAACAGCAGCAATAGCATTAACAACAGCAGTAGTACCATTAACAACAGCAGCGATAAGGAGCAGTAGCATCAGCAGTAGCAATAACAGCAGCATTTTGTCGCACCTCTTATTATGACATTGACAGCATGTCATGCTTATAACCTAACTACCTAACTAGTGAAGGAGCATTTCTAACTTTCTTTACTCTATAGCTGTTATACTGTATGTTTGACAGTCATCAACCTCAGTGGTGTAGTGGTTAGCACGGTGGGAATCGAACACGCAATCTAGCATTTACAAGGCAGGCATTTAGTGCGAGGGGTAAAAAAGGAAAAGTATGGGAAAACGAGGAAAAGTTAATAAATAAAGGAAAAATGGTAGAGGTGTTGGTATGGAAAATGAGACGTTTAATTAATCGCTAAGATAGGTACCTACCTCCCTACTTCCTACCTAATAACATCAGTAATAACCTAATAAGTATCAGTTGATTTCCTTCAAGTGAAAAGTGAGTACCTACTCCTCTCGTTATTTAGATTGATAAGTACCTACATACGTGTACACTGTACATTGGAAAGCCGAAAGCAGAAGAAAAGACATGACAAAGACAGGAGCAGAACAGAAAGAGGAGCTAGACAGATTCTGAATAAAAGAGAAAGGAAGACAAGACAGACAGAACACAAAGAGAGATGGAGGCAAAAGAGAAGCGAATTTTTTTCATAAAATGTCCCGAGAATGCTGTTTTTTTGTGTGCTTTTTCCTCACTTTTGCTTCTACGTGTTTGATAAAATTCCATACCTCGGCTGGGATTGAACCCACGCCCTCCTGTTTACCAAGCGAGCGCCTTGACCACTACACCACCGAGGCAGGTAGCGTAGTGTATTAAGCGGGGAATTTGTGACAAGCAGTTAACACAATTGATGAAATTCCTACATATTTGATGGTCCCAATAGTGCAGTTGTTGAGGCATTGGATTCAGAACCGAAGGACCACAGTTCGAATCCCAGTCGATGAATGATAGAGGGAATCCCATACACAAAAAGCTCACTCGGAGGCTTAGGTGTAGGGGCAAACAGCCCTAAAGGATGGGTTAAGCTTTTTTTTTTAAAAGAGATTTGACAGAGGGAACTGTAACTGCTATGGTCTTATCGTCCCGAAATCGAAGAGAGAAGGAAG
>NW_007378862.1:65944-81703 GCF_000475195.1 Diaphorina citri | reverse complement strand
AAAATACCCTATAACTCCCCAATATTGAATCAGTTTTTTTTTATTATTATTATTACTTATCCAATTTAGGTGGTATTTAGTTACCACAAGCAAACACCAGGTTGGTCATTTGGTCCACGAATTGCTGTAAATGCTTGCTTGTTCAAACTTTAATATGACAAAAAAGCTGTGATCTCTTTCACAAAGGACTGACTCTTCACTTTTGCACACAGAAAAAAAGGTCATACATACTTTTTTTTTCTTTCAAATAGATACCTATGTAGGTATTTTATTTCAACGAGTTTCAAGTATGCCAACAAAATAGCTCTGTGGAATAGCTCCCTGCATCCTTTCCTTTGTCCCTGTAGGTCTTCGAGAGCAGCTGTATCGCGAGCGTATTGTAGAGGTTGAATCCAAACTGAACGAGGTAGAACTAGGCCAGGCTAAGGAATATTTGCTGCCCCTCCAGAAACTCCAGGACAATATGCGAATCCGTACAGAAGTGGCAGCCATACTGCGCCAGTACAAGTTGAATAATGTACAAAACCAGTACAATGCTGAGGAACAGGCCACAAGACAGGTACCTAACTTTTTTTTCTGAACTAAATTTGAGTTATAATATGTAATTAAGTCCTAGTAACAGTAACATAGGTATATTATAATATGTAATAAAGTCCCATCTGGTAACATAATTGATTTTGCAGTGAAACATGGGTAGGTACACTGCTAGCATTCTAAAGCTCGTACTGGTTCTAGCGCTGTGATCAAGGCGCTCGCCTCGTAAACAGGAGGGCGCGGATTCGATTCCCGCCTGTGGTGGATTTTATCCTTATCAGGTACGTTCTCGCAACGGTTGGGTTTCTCCTGTTTTCCTTCTCTCCTCGCTTTCGGGGTAATAAGACTTTAGCAGTTACAGTTCCCCTTATCAAACCTCTTCAAAATAATAATAACGAAAATACTAGTCTAATAATCGCCGCCGGTATTCTCAATTTCAGAATCTGGAGAATGAGAAGAGTCTACTATACGATCACATGAAGGAGGAACTGGAGGAGAAAATTCGACGCCTTGAAGAAGACAGGAACAGTGTCGACATTAACGCCGACCTGTGGTTCTTCGAGCATAACAAGCGGGGATCGAACCAGAACCCTCTGTCTAGCAAGCGAGGACCGAAGGGATTCAACCGTATGAAATCTAGACGGAAAGCGGTGACCGTGTCAGGACCTTATATTGTTTATATGCTGAGGGATGAAGAGATTATTGAAGACTGGACTATCATTAAGAAGGCGATGAGTCAGAGGAAGTGCGATCTCACGTATTAAACTACAGCACCTAACAGCCCGTTCCCACTTATTCGGGGAAAAAATCGTGTGTAGTGGGAACACTCTCATTTAAATTACATTGCCCACAGCACATTTTGTGTCGTTCGGAAAAAAAAGTCGTGTCGTAATCGAGATCAAGAATCAGATCATTCTAATTTGCAACGTTGCCAGTTAGTCAAAATACGTGCTCATTATGCTCCAAAGAATGAGTTGGGGCGCGTTAATATGCGCGTTAATCGTCTCATGATTAGCGATAGCGACTATTCTAGGCTTACTAATTTTTCCCGTTTGTAGGGTTTTTTACTTTCTATTATTTTAACAGCTTTTCACGTAGGAACAGGCATTTGAAATCAATTTTTTTAACAGACAGATAATTATTATATTTTAATATTATGCTCATCACCTATTGTTCAAAAACTATGCTCGCTTTGGCAACGTCCATGGAGGTTAGAAGGGAGTGGATTGCGCTGTTGCCAGAAGTCTTGTTTTAACAAGTGGGCTGTGTGAAGCGTTGCGCACATTGCGCATGCTTTTAAAATCAGTGCGCAACTTTTTTTGTAAACAAAACGAAATTAAATTTCTGGGAAAGTGTTTTCCTGCAAATAAATCCCTGTATTCCTGTTTATTAGGAAAATCTGATAAACCAAGGCAAAGAAACAAGTAATTCTAAAGAACCGCTAAAAGGCTTCATTTACTTGGACCAAGGATTAGCTGTGTTCCAAGGTATGTAGACCATCTTACAAGTCCAATCATCAGTTCATCAATGTAGACCCTTCTTTCAGAACAGAAATATTATCCCACATTTAGCTCTCTGTAGCAAATATTTTATATCTTGGGTCTATAAAGTCTCATAAATGTGCTTAACTACATCCTTACTTGATTGCTTAACCCACAAAGCCCACTTTGAGGCTTGGGTGTAGGGCCAACCACCTCTGTAGCAAATATTTTATATCTTGGGTCTATAAAGTCTCATAAATGTGCTTGACTACATCCTTACTTGATTGCTTAACCCACAAAGCCCACTTAGGTGTAGGGCCAACCATCCCAGAAGATGGGTTAAGCTTATAAGGATTGGTAATTATGTAGAAGCCACAACAGTGGAAAAGAAAGCTCCTTTTTGTATTTAACCTAACCCTAGAATAACACTAATCACTGCTCTAATTGTGAAAACTCCTTTTTGCGTTTAACCTAAATGTATAATACCACTGGTCACTGCTCATTTGTGCTAGTTCCTTTGGTAGCATCTACCTACTTGATTGCTGATAGTCAAGAGCTGTAGGTGTCCACAATGGAGAACCAAACATCGTCCATAGCATAATACCAACCCAAGAAAAAACAAACCATGCTGTTGAATAGTAGTGTCCTCAATGGACCACTGACCATAGCTTGGAGAAAATCAAGAAATTTTTCTGGGATGTTCTTGGCAAGGGTCTATGGTCATTGTTTTGGATGCATACTAAAAGATATACCATTTGACCAAAACCCCCAACAGGTGGATATTGTATGCCAATGGGCAAGAATCTGAATGGCTCTATACCTACCTCTGCTAGTAATTTGGTATCAATATAGGTACTTATCCAAATATTTGTTCATCAGGAGCGTTCCATCTCTTTAGATCTTTACACTATGTGGGTTTTACCCTTCAGTGGCAAAATACCCGCCAGATCCAGCCTGAATGAAGCCATGAAGAAGAGAAGTGGTGTCACATACATTTCTGTTAGAAAGAGTGGAATTTTCTTGTAACTTTTACTTTATATCCTTTCTAATATCATTAAGTTTAGAGAAGAGACAGAGGGGTATTAAGTACACGTAACAAATACCTAATTACCTATGATTCCTTATTTTCAGAACTTCCATCATGACCAAGGACATGACAAAGGTTATCTTGAAGAGTGAATTGATCTAATTACCAATATTTGCAATTAACTAACATACCAGTCAAATTAGACTCTCAATAAATACTTGGGTACTTAGATTAAAACAATGTACCTATGTAGATGATAGAGCTTTGACTGCACTGATTCTATCAGTAACAATGTATGTTCTCCATTTTGCTCTCCCTTTTTTCATTTTCCTATTTTTGTTTATTAATAGGAACTTGACTGCACTGATTCTATCAGTAACAATGTATGTTCTCCATTTTGCTCTCCCTTTTTTCATTTCCCTATTTTTGTTTATTAATAGGTAGGTACTTACCTATTTGGAAAGGACATAGTTTCAAACATGGTCTTTAAGCCCATGTTGGCCAATGAAATGCAATACATAACCTAGTACAAAAAGGCAGACACCCAACCTTCCAAGCTAACTGAAGTTTAACCTGATCAGCCAGCCTAGTTAGCTTGGTTGGTAGTGTCTCTGCCTTGTAAGTGCTAGGCTGTGGGTTCGATTCCAAAACAAATTAGGTAGGTAGGTACATAGGTACTGATCGAATAAACTACGGGCTAAATAATTCCCGGAGGGACGGGCCCAGCTTGTTTCATTTCCCTATTTTTGTTTATTAATAGGCCAATGAAATGCAATACATAACCTAGTACATAAAGGCAGACACCCAACCTTCCAAGCTAACTGAAGTTTAACCTGATGAGCCAGCCTAGTTAGCTTGGTTGGTAGTGCCTCTGCCTTGTAAGTGCTAGGCTGTGGGTTTGATTCCCACCAGGGGTAGATTTGATCCTGACGGGATAATGTTCATTTTTGGAACGGCTGGCTTTCTCCTATCCTGTCTTCTCCAAGCTAACTGAAGTTTAACCTGATGAGCCAGCCTAGTTAGCTTGGTTGGTAGTGCCTCTGCCTTGTAAGTGCTAGGCTGTGGGTTCGATTCCCACCAGGGGTAGATTTGATCCTGACGGGATAATGTTCATTCTTGGAACGGCTGGCTTTCTCCTATCCTGTCTTCCTCCTCTCTTAGGATAAAGTTTGAAACGACTTACCTAATATAATGCAAACCACTCTGTCTGCAAAGGTGCAAAGTTTATCTAATAGATTTGTTACCATCCAAAAATGTTTTTACAAATGAGTAGGTACTGAAATTAACACCACATATTTTCAAGCTCACTAAACTTCAGAAACACACCGTGATAAATGAAAGGTAAGTTGTCCGCTTATCAGTAAAATAAATGATATAATGATAAGCGAGAATATCGAGACCTACCTCTTATCTCTTATCAAAAATTTAAAATAAGTAAAAAAATTAAAAATTTAAAAAATCGAGATCAAGAATCAGATCATTCTAATTGCACACAGGGCTATTAATAGTGATATCTACCTACCTACTCATAATCTTTTGGAAAGAAGTGTTTCTCTCAGATAAATTGACCTACCTATGTTATCTGGGAAAGATTGAAAAAAAAAGAGGGCACACAGGGCTATTAATAGTGATATCTACCTACCTACTCATAATCTTTTGGAAAGAAGTGTTTCTCTCAGATAAATTGACCTACCTAAGATGTTAAATCTGGGAAAGATTGAAAAAAAAAAAAGAGGATCGGGGACTTTGGGGGAACTGTAACTGCAAAGGTTTTATGCTCCCGAAAGCGAAGAGAAGGAATACTGGATAGAAGAAAGCCAGCCGTTCCGAGAACGAACCTTATCTGTTTAGGATAAAGTTCGCCCCGGGTGGGCGTCGAACTCACGGTCTAGCCCTTACAATAGTACGCTGAATGCACCATTTCTCCACAGATCACTGAAGTTAACCAGCATTTTCCGCGGTTAGCATCTGGACGGTTGCCAGCCGTTCCGAGAACGAACCTTATCTGTTTAGGATAAAGTTCGCCCCGGGTGGGCGTCGAACTCACGGTCTAGCCCTTACAATAGCACGCTGAATGCACCATTTCTCCACAGATCACTGAAGTTAACCAGCATTTTCCGCGGTTAGCATCTGGACGGGTTTTCCCGAAATATTATACCATAAAGGTTGTTCCACAATCAATTTTGCAATTTCTACTCCCTACTCCAGGACGGTTGACGGGTTTTCCCGAAATATTATACCATAAAGGTTGTTCCACAATCAATTTTGCAATTTCTACTCCCTACTCCACACACAAAAAAAAGTCGAAACGGACCGACTGATTTGTCAATATTTTTAGAGCGAGGAATGTAGAGATTGTAGAGTGAAGTCGTTTAGGGGACACCTATCCACCTCGCAGGGCCCTCTCTTGAGTGATTACTGAATAAAATCATCGACATCGAACAGTTTCAATGCGTTTGGAGTAGGTACAGTTCGTGTTTCGCGTAATGGTCCTCAGGCCTCAGATACCTATCTTAGTGCGTTCAACATGATATAAATTAGGATACACACTGATATCAAAGAAAAAAGAAATAAATTGCAGAAATGGAAACCACAAGACGTGCAAGACTCAAGAGTGCATACCTTATTTTCAAAAGTTCCCGCTCTGATAACATGGTGACGTCATCAGCTACGGGTTCGACATGTGTAAAGGAAAGGCAGCCGCACCCTGCCCAATGAAACTGCCTATCGTGAGTTTCGTGTTTCGTGAAATTGATCAAGTTTGTCGGTCGAATATTGGTGTACTCGATTTTGTAGTGATTTTTTCTTTTTTCAAAAAAAATTGTAATTAATTTTGTGGTTTAACAATTAATTAAAAGTGTTTCTGTGTAGATAATTAGCCAAGTAGATACTGGATGAAGATTTAACAATTGAATTCAGGATAGTGAACGTAGAACCTAATGTTTGTTTAATGTTTTTTCCGACGTCGAATTTATGAAGTCGCGAATCAAAGTTGAGGTTTTTTGTATTTTATAAATGTGAAAGTGCATCGGAAAATCAAGCTGAAAGCTGAGTGATTATCAGAGTGAGTTTGTGATTTTAAAGTCGCTTTGCAACCGACAGAGGAGGAGAGCTGGCTGGAACCTGGATTACCTGTGGATCATTTAGGCATAGGAGGTAATTATTTCACTTCAATATCTGAGTTCTCCCCCAACACAGATTTGTCAAATAGGAGATGCAGTCTGGGGGCTTTCTTTAAGTTTTTCAAATTAATTAAACTTTATTCACTTCTCCTGGATCAAACACCTAACCACTAGGTGTTTTTATGATTACTTATTTAGTGATTAAAGAAAATGAAGGGTGTTTTTAACTGCAAAAGTTACTTTTGATGAAAAGTGAGGTTAGAATTTTGTCTGCCTCTAAACTCATCTCAAATGTTACCATTTTGAGAATTTTATCACTCCAAGAGAGATTTACTGATGTCATATTCTTTTATGATAATTGGTTTTGAAAGGTTAAGGACTATCATTAATTATTCAACTGCAAAATTCCCACAATAATATTAATTGTGTTAATAAAATGGAAGCCGTTAAACCTTGAGCTTCTAACATGAATGATAATATTGATCTCATGCCGATAGGCTTGTGGCTCATTCTTGAAAACAACTTTGCACTTTGCATTTCACTAAGAAGGTATTTTGGTGTCACTGTGACTGTTACGAGGGATATGTGGTAGAATTTTTTAAAAGGTTTTTCTTCTGTATCATTATTTACTGAGAGCCACCCATACCTACCTATCAAACTGTTTGTTATTTGGACAAATATCATTTTGTACCTCTTGTGTTTTGACATTTATGACCAAACAAGAAATTTGTCTAAATTTATTTGGGGATTGGGCTCTTTGGTAGGTAATGTTTTTATTATTATTATTATTATTATTATTATTATTATTATTATTATTATTATTATTATTATTTTTTTTTTTACTTGCCCAAGTAACTAGCCTATGCCATATTTTTCCCTCCGTAAGGAATTAATAATATGGTCAGATATGTCATTCACACTTTATGTTCTGAATAGGGTCCTTCTGTGCTATATTTTGATCTCTCTAAAAAAAAAAAAAAAAAAAAAAACAAACAAACAAACAAATATATTTTTTCATCCACAGGTTATCCCTATTTATTAGTAAACATTTCACTACTTGCTTGTATTTTCAAACTGTTGTAAGTGGGTATCTACTTGGTTCTTCTGATTTACTTACATAAGTAACTCTTCGTTCAAAATAAAGAGGTTATATGTAGGTACCAGAGCAGCTTGCACATAAAACGTTATAATATTTGACGGTAAAAGTTTGGATGACCATGAAAGACCATAGAAAACACCCTCTTTCAGATAACTTTTTTAAATGCTCAAGTGTTCTATGACAGCCAATTTGGTCATACTATTATGCCCAAAGAGAAAAATTTCAACCCCCGAAAGAAAAATACAGTTCATCTTGACTCGAGATTCTTGAGGGACATTACTTAGTTTGTTTGAATCTAATGAATCCATCAAATCCAGATAAAAAAAAAGAAAAAAATGCTTGGCGAATTGATTTGTTTGATTCACAGTGGTACCTACCTACATACCACCTGTTTTTATTCAGTTAAGTAATTAATAATTTTTTACTGTCATTTTTAGTGTGTTAAGTAGGTAAATATGATATGTCGGTAGGTACTTTAAGAACTTACTTATTTCTTTACTGACTACCTACTTAAAATGTCCTTTTGCATGCTGCTTACCTATAGATAACCCTGTTTAGGTATAATTATGATAAAATTGTCCATTTACTTAAGTATTGCTTACATAGATGGGTACCTACTTATACTTTCTACTTTATGGTTACATATTTGTTAGGTAACTTCAATGTAATGTAACTTACATAGCTGGTGGTCAATCTTTGATTATTATTATTTTTTATGTCCGGAAATTTTTTCTTCTCCTATACAATTATGAGTTGCGGTTATGTGCATTGATGTTTTAGGTCCGGGTCTATAGTGTCATGTTGAAATTATTGTTGATCTCTGAGGATTTGAACCTGTAGACAGCTTGGACCTAATATAGGTACCACCTTCCGAAAAAAGTGATTCTTCTTCCTACTTCTTGAGATCTTCGTTCCAAGTGGGGTCTGGTGGTGAAATATTGTGATCGTGACATGAAAACACCAATGTGTGGCAGATGTGTTTGGCGTTCTGATGAACTGCCACCCTTCCTCCTCCTTCTCCCTCCCTACATAGGTAGGTACTTTAAGAACTTACTTATTTCTTTACTGACTACCTACTTAAAATGTCCTTTTGCATGCTACTTACCTATAGATAAGCCCATTTAGGTATAATTATGATAAAATTGTCCATTTAAGTATTGCTTACATAGGTAGGTACCTACTTATACTACTTACCTTATGGTTACATATTTGTTAGGTACTATGAACTTGTTTACCTTCCTACTCTGAAATTTCTTAGTTTCCATTTCTTTGACACCTAAACCTATGATTTTTAGGTAGGTAGGTATTCAAGTAGGTACCTGGGATCTGTGAAATTGCTCGTATCCTACTTCCCTTAGTGTTTCAAAAGGTTCTTTGTACCTACTTAAATAAAGGAGGGTTGAAGGTCCAATTGAGCCCCAAACTAGTGAAATTTCCTTTAAGGTATCTATGTTAGGTACTATGAACTTGTTTACCTTCCTACTCTGAAATTTCTTAGTTTCCATTTCTTTGACACCTAAACCTATGATTTTTAGGTACTTAGGTATTCAAGTAGGTACCTGGGATCTGTGAAATTGCTCATATCCTACTTCCCTTAGTGTTTCAAAAGTTCTTTGTACCTACTTAATTAAGTAAAGGTCCAATTGAGCCCAAAACTAGTGAAATTTCCTTTAAGGTATCTACCCAAGACTCACATATGTATGTGATTGAATTGTTGATTGAACATTATCTATGTCCAAATTCCATAAAATCAGACAAATCGTTTGAGACTTTTGAGAGTTATGGTGAAGCAAGTGAAAAATTTTCGTGTTCAAACAAAATATTATGATTTGCTCAAGTAGCATCCCTAAAATCTCTAGGATGTATCCCGTAGTAACAAAACAAATACTTAGGTACCTAATGCAGGAAATCTGACATCACTGCTGTCCCTGCCAGAAGTCACAAGCATTACTTACTCAGGGTCAAGCTGAGAAACAGGATTGCTCTACATTTGAGTTCTTTGAGGAATTCCTCAAAATTAAAGCTAAAAAGATACTGAGAGATACTTCCAATACAAAACAGTGGGTTTCTCTAAAGGAAATTCGCGTTTTGGTCCGGGTCTATAGTGTCATGTTGAAATTATTGTTGATCTCTGAGGATTTGAACCTGTAGACAGCTTGGACCTAATATAGGTACCACCTTCCGAAAAAAGTGATTCTTCCTAGGAAGTGCAGTACTGTACATACTTATTTTAATTTTGGGACCGGTTACCTTTTGGAAACTGAAATATTGCCTGTACTAAGAAACGTACATAAAATAAGTAAGATCAAAGGATTTCGGTGGGGAGAAAAGTTTAGTGTGGACATGTTTCAGTTGATGTCGATCTAAGTGTGGATGCTTTCCCGCCTGGGGTGGATTTTATCCTTATCAGGTACGTTCTCGCAACGGTTGGGTTTCTCCTGTTTTCCTTCTCTCCTCGCTTTCGGGATAATGAGACGTTAGCAGTTACAGTTCCCTTTATCAAACTCGGGTTCGACATGTGTAAAGGAAAGGCAGCCGCACCCTGCCCAATGAAACTGCCTATCGTGAGTTTCGTGTTTCGTGAAATTGATCAAATTTGTCGGTCGAATATTGGTGTTCTCGATTTTGTAGTGATTTTTTTCTTTTTTCAAAAAATTGTAATTAATTTTGTGGTTTAACATTAATTAAAAGTGTTTCCGTGTAGATAATTAGCCAAGTAGATACTGGATGAAGATTTAACAATTGAATTCTGGATAGTGAACGTAGAACCTAATGTTTGTTTAATGTTTTTTCCGACGTCGAATTTATGAAGTCGCGAATCAAAGTTGAGGTTTTTTGTATTTTATAAATGTGAAAGTGCATCGGAAAATCAAGCTGAAAGCTGAGTGATTATCAGAGTGAGTTTGTGATTTTAAAGTCGCTTTGCAACCGACAGAGGAGGAGAGCTGGCTGGAACCTGGATTACCTGTGGATCATTTAGGCATAGGAGGTAATTATTTCACTTCAATATCTGAGTTCTCCCCCAACAGAGATTTGTCAAATAGGAGATGCAGTCTGGGGGCTTTCTTTAAGGGTAATTATTTCACTTCAATATCTGAGTTCTCCCCCAACACAGATTTGTCAAATAGGAGATGCAGTCTGGGGGCTTTCTTTAAGTTTTTCAAATTAATTAAACTTTATTCACTTCTCCTGGATCAAACACCTAACCACTAGGTGTTTTTATGATTACTTATTTAGTGATTAAAGAAAATGAAGGGTGTTTTTAACTGCAAAAGTTACTTTTGATGAAAAGTGAGGTTAGAATTTTGTCTGCCTCTAAACTCATCTCAAATGTTACCATTTTGAGAATTTTATCACTCCAAGAGAGATTTACTGATGTCATATTCTTTTATGATAATTGGTTTTGAAAGGTTAAGGACTATCATTAATTATTCAACTGCAAAATTCCCACAATAATATTAATTGTGTTAATAAAATGGAAGCCGTTAAACCTTGAGCTTCTAACATGAATGATAATATTGATCTCATGCCGATAGGCTTGTGGCTCATTCTTGAAAACAACTTTGCACTTTGCATTTCACTAAGAAGGTATTTTGGTGTCACTGTGACTGTTACGAGGGATATGTGGTAGAATTTTTTAAAAGGTTTTTCTTCTGTATCATTATTTACTGAGAGCCACCCATACCTACCTATCAAACTGTTTGTTATTTGGACAAATATCATTTTGTACCTCTTGTGTTTTGACATTTATGACCAAACAAGAAATTTGTCTAAATTTATTTGGGGATTGGGCTCTTTGGTAGGTAATGTTTTTATTATTATTATTATTATTATTCAATGTAATGTAACTTACATAGCTGGTGGTCAATCTTTGATTATTATTATTTTTTATGTCCGGAAATTTTTTCTTCTCCTATACAAGTATGAGTTGCGGTTATGTGCATTGATGTTTAAGGTCCGGGTCTATAGTGTCATGTTGAAATTATTGTTGATCTCTGAGGATTTGAACCTGTAGACAGCTTGGACCTAATATAGGTACCACTTTCTGATAAAAGTGGTTCTTTTTCCTACTTCTTGAGATCTTCGTTCCAAGTGGGGTCTGGTGGTGAAATATTGTGATCGTGACATGAAAACACCAATGTGTGGCAGATGTGTTTGGCGTTCTGATGAACTGCCACCCTTCCTCCTCCTTCTCCCTCCCTCTCTTACCTATTTGTTTCCAATATTGACGTTACTACATACTATGATGACTGATGACTTTATTGACGGCTGCTCTGTAGGTATCCTTCTACCAGGTCCTCCTTTACCGTACTCCTTTCCTTAGAGAATGGCTTTATTAAGTGCTAAGCTGCTAAGGAATAGGTTTAGGGACCACTTTTGATTCAGTTACTCATCCTACTGATATCCTACGATGACCTAACAGTTAGCTTGTGAAAGGGGGGAGGGGGGGGGGGGGGGGGGCGAAGGGCTTTTTAATACCAACTAGCATCTAGGATATTTAGAGTGTAATACTGATTAAAACCCCCAAAATATTCACATTACCCTCAAAACAATGTGATGGTTATGATAGTTGGTCATAGGTATGAGTACACCAGAAACATCTTTAATGGTTATCGTGTTCTGTCCCTATAAGTTCGTACTTATATGTACCCACCCAAGTAGGTAGATGAAAAATGGATTCCATTTCATTGGCCTATTTGTTTCCAGTATTGACGTTACTACATACTATGATGACTGATGACTTTATTGACGGCTGCTCTGTAGGTATCCTTCTACCAATCTACCAGGACCTCCTTTACCGTACTCCTTTCCTTAGAGAATGGCTTTATTAAGTGCTAAGCTGCTAATAGGTTTAGGGACCACTTTTGATTCAGTTACTCATCCTACTGATAGCAAGGACAGTCTCGTTATTTCTTATCACTTATCTGACGGAGTACAGTTAGCTGTTAGGTCATCGGCAGTACAGATAAGTATCAGCTCATCAGCTGACGTATCCAAGATGAAACTTTCCATAGTGAGATATTGATGATTTGGAGAAGTAAATGAATTTCTTTACTCTAACTTACATAGGGGTGCACCTACTCACTGGACTCCGCACACCGGAATTTCGTCAGAAAAGATCCTAATTTCAATGTAATGTAACTTACATAGCTGGTGGTCAATCTTTGATTATTATTATTTTTTATGTCCGGAAATTTTTTCTTCTCCTATACAAGTATGAGTTGCGGTTATGTGCATTGATGTTTAAGGTCCGGGTCTATAGTGTCATGTTGAAATTATTGTTGATCTCTGAGGATTTGAACCTGTAGACAGCTTGGACCTAATATAGGTACCACACTTTCTGAAAAAAGTGATTCTTTTTCCTACTTCTTGAGATCTTCGTTCCAACTGGGGTCTGGTGGTGAAATATTGTGATCGTGACATGAAAACACCAATGTGTGGCAGATGTGTTTGGCGTTCTGATGAACTGCCACCCTTCCTCCTCCTTCTCCCTCCCTCTCTTACTCAACATAGTTCGTAGGTATAGTTGTATCTTACTCTGGTTCTTCCATGAGAAATACTAGACAGGGAGAAAGAGAGGGGGGAAGAGAGAGGAGTGATTGAAAGAGAAGAAAACAATTCTGTCTGAACTGAAAAGCGCATGCTCTTTCCTTTTCTCCTCCATTTTCTTCCTCTCTTACTCAACATAGTTCGTAGGTATAGTTGTATCTTACTCTGGTTCTTCCATGAGAAATACTAGACAGGGAGAAAGAGAGGGGGAAGAGAGAGGAGTGATTGAAAGAGAAGAGAACAATTCTGTCTGAACTGAAAAGCGCATGCTCTTTCCTTTTCTCCTCCATTTTCTTCTCTCCCAGTCTCCCCATCTCCCTCTTTATCACACACCGGTATTCGCCATGTTAGCATTGAGCTTTTTTTCACTCGCTCACTCTTTTCATCATTCTCACTCTCTCCTTCTCCCTCCCCTTTCTCCTTTTCCTTGTTTTCTCTGTTGTACTGGAGAGAGAGAGAAATGGTCTGTGTTGTACTTCTATGCTGCTGTCGTGTTTGTGTGAACTTAGAAAATATTGTGAATCGAGTGCGAAATTGTACGAGATTGTACGAAATGCTGAAGTTTGTACAAGAAAAAGTATTAATTTGTTTGAGCGTTTACAAATGTCCACCGTTGAAATAACGGTAGTAAATTTTCATGTCGCTACTGAAATAGGTAAATGTAAAATTCGGGTAGAGAAATCGTTCATAGATTAGAATGTAGTTCAAGGCAATTAGAAGAATAAAAGAAATTTATTTCTCTTCAAAAAGGTTTGGACCAAGCCATATGACCCATATGTAACAAACACTCATTTTCTCCAAGTCAATAAATAAAACCAGTACTTTTGCTCAATGAAATGACATATTACCTATACCCTTTCTTATTAGCCCCTGATCTTTTGTCGCAAATTAAGTAAACGGAGCAATGGAATACCCGAAGTAGGAAAAAAATCCGCCCCGGGCGGGAATCGAACCCGCGGCCTAGCGCTTACAAGGCAGACGCACTACCAACTAAGCTAACTAGGCTGGCTAGACCATAGCAGTTACAGTTCCCTCTGTCAAACTTCTTTAAAAAAAAAAATCTTTGTACCTACTTAATTAAAGGGGGGTTGAAGGTCCAATTGAGCCCAAAACTAGTGAAATTTCCTTTAAGGTATCTACCCAAGACTCACATATGTATGTGATTGAAATTGAATTGTTGATTGAACATTACTTACTATGTACAAATTCCATAAAATCAGACAAATCGTTTGAGACTTTTGAAAGTTATGGTGAAGCAAGTGAAAAATTTTCGTGTTCAAACAAAATATTATGATTCGCTCAAGTAGGATCCCTAAAATCTCTAGGATGTATCCCGTAGTAACAAAACAAATAATGGAGGAAATCTGACATCGCTGCTAAGTGAAATTTCCTTTAAGGTATCTACCCAAGACTCACATATGTATGTGATTGAATTGTTGATTGAACATTATCTATGTCCAAATTCCAAAAAATCAGACAAATCGTTTGAGACTTTTGAGAGTAGTTATGGTGAAGCAAGTGAAAAATTTTCGTGTTTAAACAAAATATTATGATTTGCTCAAGTAGCATCCCTAAAATCTCTAGGATGTATCCCGTAGTAATAAAACAAATAATGCAGGAAATCTGACATTGCTGCTGTCCCTGCCAGAAGTCACAAGCATTACTCAGGGTCAAGCTGAGAAACAGGATTGCTCTACATTTGAGTTCTTTGAGGAATTTCTCAAAATTAAAGCTAAAAAGATACTGAGATGTTTCCAATACAAAACAGCGGGTTTATCTAAAAGAAATTCGCGTTTTAGGGTGGAGAATTTCCCATAGTAGACATAGTAAAGCCCAATTTCATGATGCAATTTTACTCTTAGGTACATTTGAGTTCTTTGAGGAATTTCTCAAAATTAAAGCTAAAAAGATACTGAGATGTTTCCAATACAAAACAGCGGGTTTATCTAAAGGAAATTCGCGTTTAAGGGTGGATAATTTCCCATAGTAGACATAGTAAAGCCCAATTCCATGATGCAATTTTACTCTTAGAAGTAGGAAATTTAGTGAAGTAAGCAGGACTGGGGCAAATTCAAACCTCATCATGCTTTGAACTTTGTCTCCATGGAAAACGGGGTAAATTGTTTCTGACTTGGTTTTGTTAACCTCGTGTGAATCACATGATTGGCATCTCTTCATTTTCCTCCTCCCCATAATCTCCTCTTCAGGCAGTCGAAATAACACTCTCTCACCAGTACATATCTAGTACATATGTACTAAATCGTGGATGGCCTGGAGTCGACTATTGCCGTCGGTAGAGTTCGGCATCGGTTTAGCTCTCCACAGTGTCAGTACTCTGTGCGATACTCTCAGTACCTGCCTGGGTGTGGTTGAGTCAAGACGTGTGCGTACGATTGCTTTTCCGCGAGAGACGAGAGTGAGAGAGTTTTTTTTTCCACCTCTCCCATCTAAACAACAACAGATCCGGCGTTTTCAGCATTTGCTTTTTCGCATTTTTGACAAAATCCGTGTTTTCCCGTGTCTGTGTGTTGGAACTTGATTTTCCTCGACGGAAAACTCATCTGAACTTTGTTTCGACGACCCTTTTTGGGATTTTTAGTTTGTGAATGCCTTTGCACTTGTCGGGCCTACATATTGTAGGAGTGAGATCCATGGTGATGGTGTTACGAGTCTCTTGACCGGACAATATAAGTTTGGCTGTGTGATACCAAGTGTTAAGTGTGTTGGTGTCTCCCTAGTTGTACATAATTTACCGAAAAAATTGGCTGTTCTTTTCCGTAGCTTTTTAAAGTGTAAATTAAAACTTTACTATTAAGCTTAGTTTAGAAAGCTCTGTATCACGCTCTTCGATGATCGTTGTAGATCTTGGTGAGTCGTCGTATAGAATGATTCTTTTATGATTCGATAATAAAATGAAGAACTAAAAGACTTACTTATTGAATTTTT